>NC_049257.1:2169434-2334434 GCF_011100685.1 Canis lupus familiaris
TCCATTTTCGTAAAAAATGTATGTATGCATATAAGTATTCATATGTACTAAGAAAAAGTCTGAAAAGATAAATATAAAAATATATTCAGTGGTTATTGGATCATAAATGATTTGCATTCTCTTTTTGCTTAGCATTATATTCTAACATTTACAAAATTAAATATCCATTAGTTTAAATTAAAATTTAATAAAAGCAGAAGTGACAGCAAAATATTCAGTAATAAGCATCAGGGTCAAGACCTCTATGATTTATTGACTCATACACATAAAATTCAGATATGTAGATTGACTAATACACCAAGAATCTTGGTTATTTATTTATTTATTTATTTGAGAGAGTGAGTATACAAGTTGGGGTGGAGGGGCAGAAGGAGAGAGAGCATCTTAAGCAGGCTCCACGTCCTGCACAGAGCCTGTGTGGGGCTCAATCTCACAACCTTGACATCACGACCCTATGATTATGACCTGAGTCCAAATCAAGAGTTGGACAATTACCCAACTGAGCCACCCAGTTGCTCCACATGAAGCCTATTCTATGCAATGATAATTTATAAAGAGCATAATCCCTTTTAATACACAAGCAGCAGCATGTAAAAGATTTTTATTTTTATTTTTATTTTTTTTATTTTTATTTTTTTTTATTTTTATTTATTTATGATAGTCACAGAGAGAGAGAGAGAGAGAGAGAGAGGCAGAGACATAGGCAGAGGGAGAAGCAGGCTCCATGCACCGGGAGCCTGATGTGGGATTCGATCCTGGGTCTCCAGGATCGCGCCCTGGGCCAAAGGCAGGCGCCAAACCGCTGCGCCACCCAGGGATCCCTGTAAAAGATTTTTAAATTAAAATTTATGTTTTCATGAATAACTGGATAATCTGACCTAGGAAAACAAATAAAAAATAAAATAATCAAATTCAGGTCAAAGATTAGATTGTTTTCTATCAAGAAATTTGCATCATTTCATGTGATGATTTTCCTTGCCACTAATTTCCATTAGTGCTTTTTCTGTCATTACGAAGGAGTCAGATTAGGGGTTGGGTAGCCCTAAGTAACACCGAACATGTCTTATCTACCTTTGAAATCGGCATGTGCTGCAATGGAACCCTGTTTCTCGCGAATCGAGTGCTTCATTGTGAATATGGACCAGGGTCAATGCAGGCCACTAAGTGTGAAAGGATAATGTGAAAATCCATGCATTTGTTTTAGGGGAATAATTTCAATGAGGAAATATCTCCTTGCATTTCTTTTCTTGTTCATTCCCTTTAAAGAGATCATATTTATTCTGCTTTCAGGATTTAGTTCACTACTCTTATCTCAGGCAAATCTCCTATATTAGTCAAGGTTCTCCAGAAAAATAGAACAACAGAACGTGTATATATATAGAGATGTATTATAAGACATTGGCTCACATGATCATGGAGTCTGGCAGTCCCAAAATCTGCGATCAGAAATCTAGAGACCCAGAACAACCAATAGTGTGTGTACTTCTAGTCTTAAAGCTATCAGGCTCAAGAGCCAAGAAGAGCTGATGCTTCTGTTTGAGCCACTGGCATGAAAAGATCAATATCCAGCTCAATTAATCAAGCAAAATGTTCTTATTCTTGGGACGGGGGTCAGCCTTATTGTTCTATTCAGGTTTTCAATTATTTGGATGAGGGCCACTCATGTTAGAGAGGGCAATCTGCTTTGTTCAGTTTACTGAGTCAAATATTTATCTTATATAAAAACACGCTCACAGACATATCCAGAATAAAATTTGACCAAACATCTGGGTCCCCTTGCTGTAGTCAAGTTGACACATAAAATTAACCATTGTATCTGCTGATTCCCATCCTTGTCTTGAAATTGTCATATCTTTCAAGGATATAAATTCATTCAAACATCTTCATTATCCCATTGGCTGAATATCTTTTCTTTCATGTCACTGTCTGAACTTTGGGGACCCAGTAAGAAACCCAGATGAAATCTGAATCTCTGCTCCAGAAAACAAATCACTTCATTTATACCTTTAATGGTGGAAATGATTTTAACAAATAATAATGGTAAAAGGAGATGAAAGAAAGAAGGATCGATGTGTGCCAAGCCACAGAGGAAAGTACAAGATAGGTTTGTAAAGAAGAGAACTTAGATCAATGATGCTCTAGAGAAATTAGAAGGGTTATATCTCAGAAGAGAGATCTGAGCAGTATTCTAGACGATTGCAGTTATTAAGATGTTTAGTATTCTATTATTACCACGATTATTATTTTTAAAGTAGTAGTAGTAGTGGTATCAATGGAACACTACTGACAGCTTGATCAGCAGACTACATTAAGTAATTTGGTATGAATATTGATGAATTATTACATGTAGAAATACTTGATAAGGAATTATGGAAGGGAGGGAGACTGGTGAGGGGCCTTTTCTAAGAGGTCAGGGATATTACTTAGGGAAAATTAATAAACCATGGCAATCTTTTTAAAAAATATTTTATTTACTTATTTGAGAGAGAGAGAGAGAGTGAGAGAGACACACATGAGCGGAGGGGAGGGGAGGCCAGAGGGGGAGATGCAGGCTCCACCCCGACCCAGGGATCAGGGCCTGCCCCCGGCGGCCCCCTGGTGGGATCCTGTAAACAAAATGTGTGGGAGAGAGGGAGGGAGGACTCCGCCTACGTTCCTGGGAGAAGAGCACTATCATCGGAAGAGTGACAGGGCAGCTGGCACACGGCCTTCTGGCTGGTGGCCCATGAGGTTTAATCTGGGCCGCAGAGGCCTGCTGGGCGTGTCGTGCTCGGAGGGACCGCGGGGTCCGGCCACTCCGGCTGGGAGGTCGCGGGTGCGAGGGGCGCCGCTCGGCTTCTCCGCCTCCCCCGCCCTCGGGACCCCCTCGGCTCCCTGCTCCCTGCTCCCCGAGCTCCGCAGTGCCCGGCAGAGCAGCCGGGCCGCAGCCCACCGACTGCCGCCTGCCTCCCCCTCCCCGGGCAGGGCTCAGCTGCTGTTCCCCTGCTGCCCACTGCTGTGTCCCTGCTGCGTCCCTGCTGCCCCCCTGTTGCCCCCTCCTGCTGCTCCTCTGCTGCCCCCCTGCTGTCCCCCTGCTGCCCCCTGCTGCCCCCCTGCTGCCCCCCTGCTCTCCTCCTGCTGCCATCCCTGCTGCCCCTTGCTGCCCCCCTGCTGCCCCTCCTGCTGCCCCTCCTGCTGCCCCCTCCTGCTGCTCCTCTGCTGCCCCCCTGTTGCCCCCTCCTGCTGCTCCCCTGCTGCCCCTCCTGCTGCCCCCCTGCTGCCCCCTCCTGCTGCTCCTCTGCTGCCCCCCTGTTGCCCCCTCCTGCTGCCCCCTTGCTGTCCCCCTGCTGCCCCCCTGCAGACCCCTTGCTGCGTCCCTGCTGCCCCCTCCTGCTGCTCCCCTGCTGCCCCCTCCTGCTGCCCCCCTGCTGTCCCCCTGCTGCTCCCCTGCTATCCCCCTGCTGCGTCCCTGCTGCCCCCCTGCTGCCCCCCTGCTGCCCCCTCCTGCTGCTCCCCTGCTGCCCCCCTGCGGTCCCCCTGCTGCCCCCCTGCTATCCCCCTGCTGCATCCCGCTGCCCCCCTGCTGCCCCCTCCTGCTGCTCCCCTGCTGCCCCCCTGTGCCCCCTCCTGCTGCTCCCCTGCTGCCCCCCTGCTGCCGCCCCTGCTGCCCCCCTGCTGTGCCCCCTCCTGCTGCCCCCCTGCTGCCGCCCCTGCTGCCTCCTGCTGCCCCCTGCTGCCCCCCTGTGCCCCCCTGCTGCGCCCCAGGATCCCCCAGCGCAGGGGCCGGTGACCCGACGCTGTCGGCAGGGACCTGGGCCTGTCCCGGCGGGGCAGCCTCCCGGCCACCAGCTGCGGCCTGGCCCGGTGACGGCCCCCGCGCCGCCCCCGAGAAAGACTCAACGTTTTACAATGTTTGTCAGAGGCCTGATCATGGTTTTTGTAGTAAATCACCTTATTCTGCTTTATCTCAGAAATTTCAAAGAACTGCGTGAGTTTCGGGTTTTGTAGGAATCAGTTTGTGGCTTAGTCCTCGCGCCAGCGGACGCGCAGTTTCCAGGGGCGCGGCCCGCAGCTGTCCTTCGACTTCTGTCCAAATACGCGGGCGCCCGCCTGGAAGGATGCGCCCAGCCGCGGTCCCGAGCGTCGTCTTCGCTACAGTGCTCCGATTACCCGTAACATACATGTATTACTTTTATAATCCGAAAAAAATGAAGTTAGACAAAGTCCCAGGCCATTCCTCGCGCAATAGATTTGTGGGCCGCGCTCCCTCCCCTGCGGCCGCCCGCGCCCCGGGGCCCACCCTGTGCCCCACCTCGCCCCGGACCGGACCGGACCGCACCGCGCCGCTCGCCGCCTCGCCCGAATCCGACCCAGGCCTCCCCTGTCCCTTCTGCCTACGAGCCTGAGTCCCTTGGTCGGGCACAGCTCAATTCCCGACTGTGGATTTCGTGAGCTCCTCATAAAACGGTACAATTACCGCAGGTCGTGAACATCAAATGCCACCAACACTTCCAGCTGTGCCCGCGGAATAGCCTCCCCAAGAAGTACTGCAACATGGTAATAATAACGCCCCAGCTGTAGCCACAATCACCGAAATCACTGACGGTGTCAATAATGTATAAAACCCCATGGAAACTCAACTGTACTTGCCAAAAGGCATTCATCAATTTCACTGCCTTTTATCTACCATTTAAAATGGTCTGGTTTTAGTGTTAGGGTTTTAAAATAAATGACTAGGGTAAATAGGCCCCGGCTGAATTGCTCACTATCTGCTTTGAATTGCTTCTCTAAATGTTGGGGACGTGAAGTTCAGCTTTAACCACTCAAGTACATTCTGTAACCACTACACGCTGGATGATGGGATGTGAGCGGGCATTGAGGATCCAGAGAGGGGAAATTTACTAAGCCCCCGTGCAGCTTAAGTTCATTCAAAACATTGCAAAGGACGTAGGGAGAAGGCAAGGGAGGGAGCTGCGGGGATTTCTCAGAAGCCAGTCAGCTGTAGGGGGATCTTAGGGAGTGAAAACGAGGAAAGCCAAAGAGCAAGGTCTATTTAACACATGCTTGGAACAATAAACTGTAACTATCACTGCACTTACCGTGTGGTTTCCTGTATTTGCTCAAACACATTGTATAGACGATGGAACCAACGCTTGAAACGTTTGAGCAAAAAAATTTGCTGTCACTGAAGATTTAAAAAAAAAATATCCAAAGTGTTGCTCTATAAAAGAACTATTGAATGTCATACACTTCAATATACTAGGAGTCATTATTACGAGAACTTGAATTCGTATGATTTAGCTTCCTCAAGTATATCACCCCAATCGATTCTTCCCAGTTCTGTCAAGTTTTCTTATCCCCACATGTTACACACAGTAACAGGAATCTCGGGCTAGAATGGTCTGCCCGATATCACACACACACTGAACACACGAACACTGCTTTCGGCCACACCAGCAGCTCTCCCCCGGGAGATCCTCCCTTGCCTTGACTCTGTGCTTCTCCTTGTAGAGAAATGCCTATCAAGCTTCAGAAAACCTGTGGTTTGCAATCTTAGACTTGAGAATGTGAGCCTCCAAATGGTTTTCTCTCTTCCGGGCACAACAGTGAACTTTTGGCTGGCAGGACACATCCCCTGAGTGAAGAGGCAAAGGCTCTTCCAGAGAGGCAGCAAATAAAAAAGAATATATGGAAATAAACAATATGAATATGGATAGTGGACAAGTTTTCATACATTTATTCATTTATTTGTTAATTCTTTCGGGAAAAATTTACTGAGCAATTCCAAAGACAAGGATTGCATTGATGCTGAGGGTTTAATCAAGAATAACATAGATTTTGCCCATGATCCTTTGGAAAATCTTCTTAGAAAAGGAGATAGAAACATAAATTAAGAAATTGCAAAATTTGACAAATGCCATGAAGGAAACTGAGTTTGGCAATAATTTTTTTTTTTAAAGTGAAGAGTATACTTTTGGGTATAAAGTATAATCAGAGAAGGTAACTGTAAGAAAACAACCAGAGACTGCAACTGTAAGAAGGTAGGCTTTAAGCCAAAATGAAAAATATTTACTTAAGTAATAAATTTTCAAAGCAGATAAGAAACAAAGTTTTTGAGAAGTCTATTGTGGAAGCAGAAATCATTTGATCAAAATGCTTCACTGGGACATAATGAAGGTGGGTATTCTGTTAAATGTGAAGTTGCCTAAATGTGAAGAAGTGGAGAAAAAAAAATCGGTATCAGCTGTGCCCCGTATCAGCAAAGTTTAGCAAAATGTCCCCTGCCACTAAATATGTTTACGAGAAAAATATGTTGACCCCATTGTGGCTTCAGAAGTTATTATATTCTCCATTTCAAAGACCAAAACAGTAGCTTACATTTTTCATACATAACTCATTTTAGAGCATATGGAGAGCTCTACCTTTCTGAGTTTATAGGCAGATTTTTTTCCTCAAAGGCAAATAGGAAAATCCTATGAGGCCTCTTTTCTACAAACCCAGTACTCCTCACGCCACTGATAGAATTCTTTGGCCCACGTTGCCCACTCTTTCCAGATTACTGAGCCTCAGAGATACCTTAGTAGTATAATGCCATTGCAAATAAAAAGTGTCCTGCCTTAGATTGCAGAAAAAAAAGAAAACCCCACAAACTCTGTGTTTCAATCGAAAGCTTTATATGCTACTTTCCTCCTGCGGATATTATTTCACACATCCTGGCACAGTCTTTCAAACATGGTACTTAGTGTATCCTGTCTTGGAAACTGTCAAGTTGAATATGCAATGTATTCCAATAGAAGAGAGAATTAGGCCTTATTCTTTTGCGAGGATACTTGTTACTGAATTGTTAAAAACCGAGGACATAAAATTCTTATTGAGTTCTTTACTCTAGAGCTCAACAATTTTTTAATGTACACGAATAACAACGTTTGAAATGATTTAATGGTAGAAACTTCTTAAATATAAAGTTTTAAGATAGCATGCTCTATAACTGCTTCAGATCTAAAAGTGAAATGAGCTAGGCTAATGAATTACATTCCATACTTTCCATAATATTTTCATGCTGTTTGTTTTTAAATACATTTTATTGGTTTTAAATATGTAGTAAATTTCATGTTGCCACACAACATTGAGCCCTGGCCACTCTAAGTAATGAAGCAAATTCTAGTAGCTGAAATAAGCCAGAGAAGTGTTTATTGTACTAGTATAAATACTACAGGTTGTCTTACAAAGTTGAAATTTTTATTTCTTGGAGGATTTTGTGTAAAGAATGAATACTCATCCGTCAGGGAATAAATGTTAGACTCTCCATGTTTGGAAGTTCTTTCTGTAATTCCATGACATAAAATGAGTCTATATGAAACTATGACACCAGTTGAAGAGAAGATCAATGAATCATCATTCAGTGAAATATTTTTGAAACACTTTGAACACCATGTTGATATAAGTTCTTCTCCACAAAACCCAATCAAATAAATAATGTGATGTAATTGTTTGAATAATATGGCCACATCTTAATCAATAAAGAACACAATAATAGACTAAATATATCTCAAACTTCACTTATTTGTAATAACCAGTACAAGTATTTACTTTTGAGATAAGGTGTGCTAATGGTCAAGAGCAAAGAAACAGGGTATGATGGAAGCAAGACTGGCAGTAGGAATCTTAATTTTTAGCTCCATCACTGATGATTTCTGCGATATTGTACCTTTCCCTACCCAATCTGGACCTCACTTTCTGTACTAGATAGGAGTTGGCGGATATCTAAGTTTATTCCAGCCATCTGATTTTCAGAGGGAGAGTAGAGTCCTTTAATAATGATAAGCAAGGAAATAACTACTGTGTATATATTATTTTCTTTTTGATTTGAGGTGATTTCTCCGTGTATAATTTATGATATTGCATTTTGTCACTGTGGTGTACTGGTTGGGGATATTGGTCGTGGAATCAGATCACTTTGGGTTTGAATTTTTGCACTCTCAGTAAATGATCACCAATTGTGATCTTGTATAAATTTCTTAACTGCTCTCTGATCAGTAGAGACAATGATTATACTAAATATGCACAGATTGCCATGGTGACTGAGTGAGTTTGCACAAGTAAAAATGCTTAGGTGGTTTCTGGCACATAGTAAACATTTGATAAATGTTAGCTATTTTTGCTTTTTCAATATTTTATTCTTTTTATCACTTATCTTATTTGGGTATAAGAATGATATAAAAATGGAGTCATAGGTCAATGCCTCATTAAAAGCACTGCTCTAGGGCAGCCCCTGTGGCGAGCGGTTTAGTGCCACCTGCAGCCTGGGGTGTGATCCTGGAGACCTGGGATCGAGTCCCACGTTGGGGTCCCTGCATGGAGCCTGCTTCTCCCTCTGCCTGTGTCTCTGCCTCTCTCTCTCTCTCTCTCTCTCTCTGTGTGTGTGTGTCTCTATGAATAAATAAAATCTTAAAAAAAAAAAAAAAAGCACTGCTCTATATAAATGAACCCAGGCAGGTGAGATGATATTTTCCCATGATGGGACTTTTAGGCTGTTTTTCAAACTAAGTACTTCAACCTGAAGAATTTTAAAAGTTGGTTGTTCAAAGAGTTGCTTCTCTTTGTAATTAATTTTACATAAATGTAATCATTTCAGCTTATTTTCTTTGATCGATATAGTGGACTTCCTTAATTTTGAAAATATACCCAGAAATGACCTTACACATACAATGCAAAAGATATATACAATGTATCATAAAAACATTGCCAGGAAAAAAAGCACTGCATTATAACCTAAATTTCCATCAATTATTATTTCAGGTATTATGGTTGCTGATGAAAAAGAAGCTTTTTCCAAAAGCCCCAACAACTTAGCAATAGACTTCAAATTGTTTTCTCTGGTCACATGCCATATTTTTCACAAACACCACATGATTAAATCCTTTAAATAATGCAGCACTTTGGGATACCTAAAATAGATGCTTAGAAGTGGCAACTTTGTCCAAACACCTTAAATATGTCTTCTTTTATTCTCACTTTCCTTTCTGACCTGGATCTGGCTGCCCGTGCACATGAAAGAAATTACAAAAGCTTCTCAGTCACTGCGACTCAGGCTCCTTTTGCACTACAGCATTTGTCATTGCCAAAACAGCAGAGTTTAATTAAGTGTTGTGAGCAGCCTAGTGAGAAACACACTTTAAATTAAACCTCTGTACATGCAGCTATTGGTTCTTTACCTCCTGAACAATCAGCGGGGTGTTAGGCATAAATTCTGTCTCTCAAGGGAAACGCAGCTCCACGCACCTCTAGTGATTCATAAATGATCCAGCTTTCTTAGAACCATATCTTATTAAAGCACATTTAATTATTTCTAAGTTTTAAACACCGATAGATGAAGGCGATAATTAATGTGCCTATGACTAAACATTTTATTTACTCTTGATATATTAATGGTATTATCAAGAAAATATGCTACAGTTTCAGGTTTAACAAAATTACATGGCAAATTATCTTTTGATGCATCAAGCAATCGTTAATATAATGGAATAAATTATTTTAACACCTCAGTAGTAATGGATGGGTAAAAGAATATACGCATTTTAATTTTCAGAATGTTTGCAATTACACATTTCAGGGGACACTTAAATCAATGATGCAAGTGTTTGGAATTTTAGAAACAGAAACAAAAGAACAATTTAGAAGAGTGACTTGTGGGTTTCTTACATACAAGGGATGTATCAGTGTAGGGCTTTCTTATAACAGCAAAGTTCTGGTACAAAGCTTATGTGAAATGCAAAATTATTGCTTCTTAGAATTACATTTCTATCTGCTCAGTCCAACTTAAACTTTCAAGTTTGGATTTTTGCTTAAAACCAAAAGGAGAGTGACATGTACATTTTAAATCCACTGGATTAAATGCAGTCTCCTATAAAATAATGGTGATGATTTTTTTCAATTGAGCAGAGTCTATCAGAGCAAGCAAGCAGTCAGGATAGATGACCACATCCATAAAATATTCTTGCCTTGTTCCACAACACCATGGGGCAATTTCACACTCTGAAGGACAGTCTCTGGATAAGTCTGCTCTACAAAGATGCAAAAAAGATGAAAAGATGATCTATTATTTGGTGGAACTAGACACAAATATTTATCTGTTCTCTATTAATGTGGGTCCTATATCTTATCTTTCAGGTTCGGCAAATGTCAATGAAGTTGATACTGCTAAAAGCTTTCCATTGATTAGAAAGTTCTTGCCTGAAATTTTTGAAGGCAAGAAAAGAATGGATCATTGTCTGCCACATAATTATTTAATTGCAGTTTTGCTAGAAGATGACTCTCTTAAATCTTTATTGAGATGGCTATTTGGGACTTTTTTTCCCTAAGCTTATTACAAGTAAATGAAGTTGATTTCAGTGATTATATTTAAACATGTGGAAGGAAACACACATGCAGAAGCAATCACTTGAAAATAGGCTGGATTCTTAATTTTAGGATTAAAGTGTTGGTTTATCTTGCAGTGATATTGATTGGCTTAATTTAATATAATTTATCCTACTTGTTCACTGAAATCAGTAAGTTTGTATATTGACTCTCATTGTTTTAATGAGAACTTCAAAGACAGTATATATGTTTATGATTTTAAGAATGCACACTGACTTATTATTGCAGGTGCTAAAATAATTTATGTTCTTGTAAGATAGTTAAGGATTATCGCTATCAATACATTCTAATAAATCGACAAATTTACATGTAGTTTTTCCATAGTCCTCCTCAGGCTGTACACAGTTTCTTCAAATAGTCTATTTATCTTTCCATCTACTCTATTTTCTTTACATTCTCCATTTTTTCTACTTTTTCCATTGTTTCTCAAAAATACCTACTCTAATTGCAGTTGAGACAGCAGTGAAAAAGCAACAAGCCCAAACACAGACATTTGGGTTAGAACATGCAGAATCAAAGTAGCTATATAAATCAAGAGTAATTTAGGGAAGTTATAGGTCAATTTGTTTAATGGGTGGCTCCTCTGCTCAAAAATATTTTCTTCTCACATTCCTAAATTATTTTGTCTTCTGGTTTTATACAACTGGGTGTTTCATCAATGATAGATTAATCTGTTTTAATAAGCACCCTCTTTAAAAATGAAAACACCTTGGGGAAGGTTTAGTGACTAACACTCTCTACATTAATATGAATAAGTTTAATTAGAATCCTTCCTCTCAGCTAGTATCTGCTATACTGAAAGAAAAGGGGTCTGGGTGGTGAAAAAGACATAATCATCAGCCCTAAAACTTAATTACAGTTTGAAGAATATGTTATGGGGGAGGGAAGGGAGAGTGTTTCCAAGAGCAGAGGGGCGTGGAAGCTAGATTTTTCTGGATTCAAATCTCAACCCTATCATAGATCAATTAGGTAATAGTGAACAACTTAATTAGCTATGTTCTCCTAAGTAAAATAAGGATGATAATAATAACAATGTATACTTCATAAGGTTGTTCTGAAAGTTAAATGAGTTAATGAGTAGAAAATCAGTAATGCACAGAAAACTGTCAAAAATAATAGCTAATTCTACTGGAACTTTTTGGTGAGAAAAATATTAGACTATCACTTTTGAACATTAAGTCAGATGAATTAAAGATTAAAAAAAAAAACAACACTTATCTTTTGAGTCCTCTCCAACCTGCCTCTCAACACGGAGTCATAAATATTCTAAGGCAAAGCCCTGAACAGCCCACAGACCTCTGCCCTGGGTAATTCTGCAAATTGTCCCACCTTCACTCTCAATCTTTAATTTGTTGTCTCTCCTTTTCTACTACCTAGTCCCATCTCTTGCCTCAACCTTGGTTTTACCTTTTCATAATATGCAGCCTAAAGGGTTTGTCAGTTCACGAGTAGAGTCAGAGAAGCTGCAGCAAGGGCAAAGAGATTAAATGGGTTCAGATTTTTCTTTTTTTTAGAAGGTTAGGTATACATGTCTGGGCCTCAGAATGCACATTCTTATCTATTTCCTCCAAATACAACATTTTTCCTCCAAATGCTTTTAGGAGATTTATTTGGTATTTGGTAACTCTTTCCTCTGCATATCTTCAAATTTGGAGATTTGGAGATAATGGGCTTCATTAATATTTACAGAAATTTCCAACCAAAAGTAACAAAGTATACATTCTTCTCAATTGTACGTGGAGTGTTTTCCAATATGGATCCTATGCTAGGTCACAAGAGAAGTCTTAACAAATTTAAGAGGATTGAAATCATATTGAGCATCTCTTATAACAACAGTGGTATGCAACTACATATTAATTACAAAAAGAAGTTGAACAAATCACAACAATATGGAGATTAAACAACATACTATTAAACAACCAATGGATCAAGTAGAAAATCAAAGGATAAATCAGAAAAAAATATTTTGAAACAAATGAAAAGAAAGTGAAACATTAAAATTTATGGGATGCAGCAAAAGCAGTTCTAAGAGGGAAGTTCATAGCAATAGATTTCTACTTCAAGAAACAAGAAAGGTCTCAAATAAACAGTCCTAACATCTCAAGGAACTAAGAAAAGAACAAACAAAGCACATTTGTAGAAGGAAATAACAAAGATTAGAAAAGATAAATAGAAACCAAAATGACAATAGAAGAGATCAGTGAAACTAAAAGTTGGGTCTTTGGAAAAATAAACGATTATCAAATCTTTAGCTAGACTTGCCAAGAAACAAAAGGGAGAAGAACTCAAATAAAATCAGAAATGAAAGAGAAGTTACAAATAATAATATAGAAATACAAAGGATCATAAGACACTACTATGAACAATTATATGGTGATAAATTGGATAACCAGAAGAAACGTATAAATTCCTGGAAATATACAATGGACCAATACTGAATCATGATGAAATAGAAAATCTTAATAGATCTATTAGTAGTAAGGAGAATGAATCAGTAATCAAAAATCTCCCAAAAACTAAAAGTCCATGAGCACATGCTTCACTGCCGAATTCTACCAAACATCCAAAGAAGATTTAGTCACTATCCTTCTCAAAATCCTTTTAAAAATTCAAGAGAAAAGAACACCTCAAACTCATTTTATGAGGCCAGAATTACCCTGATGTCAAAACCAGACAGATGCCACAAGAAAAGAAAATCACAACCAATATCCCTGATACAAATAGATACAAAAATTCTCGACAAAATATCAGCAAACTGAATTCAACAATACATTAAAAAGATCATACATGGGTCACCTGGGTGGCTCAATGGTTGAGCATCTGCCTTTGGCTCAGGGCGTGATGCGAGGGTCCTGGGATTGAGTCCCACAACCCCTGCAGGGAGCCTGCTTCCCCCTCTGGCTGTGTCTCTGACTCTCTCTTTGGCTCTCAAGGATAAATAAATAAAAATCTTAAAAATAAATCATACACTATGATCAAGTCAGATTTATTCCAGAAATACAAGGGTGCTTCATCATCTGCGAATCAGTCCTAGTGATGCACCACCTTAACAAAGTGAAGATTAGAAATCCCATGATCATCTCAAAAGATGCAGAAAAAGCATTTGGCGAAATTCAACATCCGCTCTCAACAAAGTGGGAATAAAGGGAAGATACTTTAATAAAATTGTCTCTCATGAATAAATAAAATCGTAAAGAAATATTTTAAAAATAAAATAATATAATAAAGATGGCATATGACAAACCCTACAGCCAACATCATACTCAATGTAAAAAAGCTCTAGGGCAGCCTCGGGGCCCAGCGGTCTAGCGCCGCCAGCCCAGGGCGTGATCCTGGAGACCTGGAATCGAGTCCCGCGTCGGGCTCCCTGCATGGAGCCTGGTTTTCCCTCTGCCTGTGTCTCTGCCTCTCTCTCTCTCTCTCTATGTGTGTGTCTCTCATGAATAAATGAATAAAATCTTTAAAAATAAATAAATAAATAAGCTCTAAATTCAGAAAAAAAGAGTCTTGCTACTTTTATTGATATGATACATAAACAGAAAAACCTAAGTCCATCAAAAACTGTTTGAACTAATAAAGGAATTCAGGGAAGTTGCAGGATATAAAATTAGTGCGTAAAAATCTGTAAAGTTTCTACACAGTAATAATGAATCATCAGAAAGAGAAATTAGATGGGTTTAGAACTTAAAAGCATTGGGTTAGAGAAATTCAGGTATCAAAATGAATATTTTTCAAGGCCCAGGATATGATATCAATAATGCTCAATTTATCTCCAAAGAGCTCACCTAACCTATTCAGGGATAGGAAAATGTGGGTCAAGTTTGAGATTCTATCCAAGCTTTGAAAAAATATACTAGGGTCATAACAATTAGCATGATACTGAAATTTTAGCAAAGAATGCATTTATTTAATAGAAGTGCCTTAATTTAAAGGATTAGAGAACCAATAACAATATTGGGAAACTTGATTTAGGTTATAACATACAACAAAAGAAGAACAATAAAGTATCATATATTGGGGGGACTAGGAAACCAAGTAATAACCTCTTATAAGCTGTTTTTAATCAACAGTGAATCTAATAAATCAGAAACTATTCTTTAATATTTCACACCATAATTCTTCTATAGCTTCAACTGTCTAGTCAATTATTATGAGATCTTATAACAAAATATATAATTTTTTTATTCTCATTTTTAACTATAAATTTACAGCCAGTGATAAAAGCTAATCAGTGAAAATGTTTAAAAAAGGAAAGGAAATATTAAGGACCCTTACTTGACATTATTACATGATTGCAGTTTGAAGCAACTGCAAACAAAACAAAATAAAACTTTATTTTCTGTAGCAGAGATGTCCTAAAGGAGTTTTATTTTTTTAAATGGGCATTTTCAGCTGTGCACATCACATTCATTTTCTAAAAGTTTCTTAAGAATTCATATTCCAGCACCATGGAATGTTCCCAATTGTGCACCCATTTCCCAAGGCTGGCTTTGAAACAGTAGCCAAAGCAGTTTCTATTAATTGATCTAAATATATCTAAAGAAATATCAAACAATCCTGAATTTCATAGTCAATGAAATACCTGACTTTGAAATTTGAGCAAAATTCTGAAGTATCTCCATTTATCTAACTCTAAAGAGAAAACAAGAACATTCATCTACTGAAACTTCTGGTTAGGGTGACTAGTGAGACAAGAGGAAATCGGGGTGAAAAGTCTAGGTATTCTAATATTCTTTATAATGTGCTTTTTAAATAAACTACATGCAAAATAAGTGATAAATTCTTTTAACAGTGATTTATTTTATTCTAAGGACATTCACTTATACACTGAAAAGAAACATTGAAATTTATACTTATTTATGTATCCAAATGTTATCTTCTATCAGTATACAACAAAGCTAAGAAAATGTTCTAGAATATAACTAGTCACTATTTTTTTTTCTGATCACTGAGGAAAAAAATGGTAAGAATAGTTTATGTTCTATAAACTTTGATCATCAAAAGGAACATTTTATTACTGTAAAATGGGGATGTTAATATAGACCTATCCTTTTCATACATATAATGAATTAATTAATGATGACTGAAAGCACAAAGTGTCATGTGTAGACTAGTTATAATAAATGATTACAACTCATATAAATGCAATGAAAACATATGAACAAATTATCTGTTTTTCAGATATTAAGCTTCAGTATTAAGCTTTGGGAACACAAATTTATAGCTGTAGTTTCCTACTCAACTACTATAGTTCCTACTCAACTACTATGTAGTTTCCTACTCAAAATTATATTCATCTCTCTGGGATATATGAACTGTTGTCACATAAATTATTTAGTTGTTATAATGTTATGTTTAATATTTATATTTATGATTGCTCTATAAAAATGCTATCACTCTTTATTTTTTTTAATTATTTATTTATGATAGTCACACAGAGAGAGAGAGGCAAAGACACAGGCAGAGGGAGAAACAGGCTCCATGCACCGGGAGCCCGACGTGGGATTTGATCCCGGGTCTCCAGGATCGCGCCCTGGGACAAAGGCAGGCGCCAAACCGCTGCGCCACCCAGGGATCCCGCTATCACTCTTTATATATAGGATTTTTAATATTTTAAAAAACTTTATTGTAGCAAATAGAAAAACATTCACATATTTAAAAATTTGTAGATACATACATTCTTCATTACATATGTTATATGTATATTGTATATTTCTGAGGTAGAGAGCTAAAAAGACATGAACATGAAAATGCTCTAAAGAGGTATGGTCAGATGATTATATTAATGGTTCCAATTCTTCACCCTTCTCTGAATATACATGACTCAAGATTTCTCCCCACGAATGTGCAGTGTGCTTCCTTATTTCAAGGCAACTCATTTGGCCGATTGGATGGGTTAAGTGACAGTGTGCCATTTCTGAATCTAAATCTCAACCAGTTCAGGTGTTTTCATTTGCCATTACTTGTACTTCTACTATTGTCATGAAAACATGCCCATGCTGGTCCAGGATGACCAGCACCTGCAGAACTAAATTGTGCTAATCCAATCTCCCCAGCTGATGTCTACCTGCATTAGCTGGCTATCAGCTGACATGCAGACATACAAGCAAATCCAGCCAAGATCAGCAGAGCTTTCTAAATGCCTTACTTTGCAGTCACTGCCACTAAGGCACTGTGTGTGTTTTTTACACAGCATTATATGACCATGAGTTACTGACACAACGACTAGAGAATAATGAACTATCTCCAGGTTGGTTAGTAAAGAAGATTATTAGGAAATTCCTAAACAGACCAAGCAAAGAGCAAAGTAATCAAGTACAATGTATGACATATCCAAAGCCATGAATATATCACATGGCTTACTGAGATACAGGGAAGTAGTTTCTTTATGCAGGAGGTAGTTGGAGGTGAAGGCTAGATTTATAGAAATGAAACAAATCATAGAATTTTGGATTATCACTTAACTATAGAGTAACAATGAAAAAGGTTAAGAATGAAGGAAACATGACCAGATTTTCATTTTCAAAAGATCATAATTATATGAAATAAAATTTAAAGTAAGTGAGGCTGGAGTAAGAGGAACTTGCTACGCATTATATTAATACTCCATATATAGATGATGAAGGCTAAAATTAAAGTGAAGCAATAGTAGTAGAGACAGAGAACAAGCAGATATGAGATATATTAAGAGTTAAAATTGGATGGAATTAGTATCTATTAAGTTAAAAGTGTGAAGAAAGGAAAAATGTCAAGGATGACTTTTGGGTGTTTATGTTACGTCTCTGATGCCAAAAATATGGAAGCTGAGTTCTAGAAGAAGAATCTTATCAGTTTCTGAGGTTCAAAGGAAGAAGTTGATGTGTACATCTGAACATGATAAGGAAGCCTGGGATATTCAGGTTTATATGCCATTGGATCCACAGACCTGGAGCAAGTGAAGGAGATCTGCAACTTGTATTAGATAATATTTAGTTTACAGGTGTAATAGGAGAAGTCATGTACTTCTCCGAGATTACCCAATGCATAAGAACGGAAATAAGTAATATAGTGGAAAAATAAAGTAAGTACTCAACAAAATTTACTCAACAAAAATTACTGAGACTTTTGAAAGACTGTACACATTGCCCTACCGCAAGATATTAGAACCAAAAAAAGCAGATATTCCTGTTTTACTTTCAAATTTGTAAAAAATGTATTCTAATAAGAGCGTTATTCTTATGTGTCACCATAAACTCCTTAATATTGAGTATAATTCAAAATGTCTCAATTCCAGTGCCTAAGTATTTGTTTTCAAAAATCACTTCTATCAGTTATTTTATTTTATTTTATTTTTTTACTTCTATCAGTTCTTAATAGCACAGGGACTTTAGCTGTGGAATAGAATAAAGTTACCTGAAAACCACACAAGGCTTCAAATGCAGACTTCCTTCCATAAGGAAGAAAGGATTTTTCTTTAAGTGCTTAGTGTGAAGCACTTCCTTTTTAACTGAGCTCCAAAGTTTACCCTCATACTCTTAGTAGTACGCTATCTTTATTCCATAAGATCAAAAACTGTCTAAGAAAACATTTAAAATATTTTAAAATATATTATTCATACTTCGTCAGATTTTTTTCCCATATGTTGAAAACCCAATGACCAGGCTCAATTTTTTAAGTCTAGATGTTCTTAGGACCACTGAAGACTGCACCAAGGGAAAGGTATGGAACATTACCAAAGTTTAAACATTCTGTCTGTACACGCTTTAGTAACTAAATTGTGCAAAATTTGCCTATGCTTTTTTAAAGAGAGTTTTATTTATTGTATTAATATTGGTTTCCTAGTAGGTCAGTGGTTGTCAACAGGGTGAGATTGTTTAGGAGATCTGTAGAGTTTCTTGTTCTATTGAAGGAAAGGCACTAATGTCATTTGTGGGTCAGGAGAAGCAATGCTAAATATTCTTTGAAGTTCTGTGTAGCTCAGGGGTTCCACAAATCTCTGCAGATATTCTGTAGGTGAAAAAATACTTCAAATACTTACAATGGGGGGGGGGGTGCACATTAACAGTGTATTGTTTCCCACAGAGTTATGGATTAACAATTCTGATATTTCCATGCATATATGCTGGGATTGAATAATTCAATAAATGGATAGCAGGTATTGGGAGCCAGCTTTCTCATTTTTGGAGTGGGTATGTACAGGTAAGCAAGGGGAAAAGGCGAGGCTGGTTTACAAGATAATGGATTAGAATTAGAGACAGTATGAATTCATCCTTATTTTAATCCAGATGTATATGACTATATACATTAATGTGTATTTGTGTGTGTGTTTGTGTGTGCGTGTGTCTGAGTTAGTATGCATAATAATTCCTGGTTTTGTCATCTGAAGGGTCTAGAAACTGAAACCCTGATAGTAATGAACACACTCAGTCCCCTAATCTTAGTTTCAAATATCAACCTCCACACCCGAGGAACCAGGGCCCTTCAGAGAAATAGCTGATCCTAAGACTGTGCTTGGTATGTCTACGAGATGAGGCAGCAACATCTTGTAGTGCCAGAGAGTAAGAAAGCAACAGTCTGAATGTACAACAAAATAATCCATTTTGGAGTGGTTATTATAATATAGCATGATGCTGGCTACTACCAGGTTGTTCCTCTTCTGAGAATCACAACCTGACAACTTGGAGACTATTTTTAAAGAACTTTATAATTAGGAGGAAGTCTTCTAGTGCAGAGCTTCTCAAATTTGAATGTGCATATGAATCCTCTGGAAATCATGTAAAAGTGAAGAATCAGATGAAGTCTAAGGTGGGGCCCCAGATGATCTGTTTCTAAGGTCCCACGTGATTCCAGTACTGTTGATACTGCTGGTCTGTTCATCGCACTTTGAAGGGCAAGATCTTTAGTGTGCAGCAAATACACTCCAGTCTAAGTCAATGAAGAGATTTCACTGGCTCAGCCACAAACCTGGGGAAGAACAAGCACTGCCCTAGGATCCAGCAGAGTTAACGTTTTCAACAATGATATCAGTTTTCAGAATAAGGACCCAGAACCTTTAAGAACAGGGCTGGAATTCCAACCCTGTTATTTACCAATAGGAAGAGAAGTAAATAGGAATGACCAAAGAGAGGTTGACCAGGGAATTTCCACAACAATCTGTCTCAAGGCAAATGAGAAAAATGCACAAATTGAGATAGGAAACTTCAGAATGAGATCTCAGGGCCAGGATGGGTGACTTTGTCTAAAGCACATTGTGAAAGTAGTAAACAGTTATCTAGACGAAACAGCCCAACTGTCCCTATTCACAGACGGCAGACTGTGGGCAGTGCAATGTTTGTTTTGAAGTTCACAACAGACACACGTGGAGCATGTAGGAGCGGTGGAGAAGAGAATACTACATAGAAGAGGACTCACCGAGGTGAAACTGAAGCATAAAAATTCCATCCTATTTAATTAAAATACAAATGGAAATTTGCTTTAAAGCAACCAGGAAAATCCAACACACAGGCGATTATGTTGACTTTGCTCCCCTCCGTGTTCCTGGAAACTTTCACCTACTTCATCCTTTAAGTTTTGTCTAGAATGCAACTTCTGCTGATAATTGCTGGTTCATGTCCTTATTTCAGTCAGGTCTGTGGTAAAATATCATACTGTCTGAGAGATCCTCTGACTATCCTATCTAAAATAACACCGCTTTTAATTTACTCTTTTCCTATTATATTTCATGGTTCATTTGCACCTACTTCTACCTGTGTGTGAGTATGTGTATACACACACACTTACTTATCTATGTCTCTCTTTTGACTATTTTCTCTACTTGAACACAAGCTCCATGACAACAGGAACACTGTCTTCTCTTTGTTCACTACTGTCTCCTCAGTTTAGAAGAGAATCTGGAATGGAGTAGTTGCTCAATAAACTTGTTGAACTAGTGAATTAATGAATGCATCCATGCTTTAACATTGACGAGATAATATTGAAAATTAATCAAAATACATGAGTTATTAAGAAATGGTTATAGGACCTGCTATGAACGCATCCAAGGATAAAATTTCAGTTAAAATAAATAATTGTTTACCTGTCTCAAAATAATTACATCATTAACATTTTTTTTTCTGCCTAGAGCAGAGACCTTAATCTTAGGAAATCTGCATGTGGGTATGAGAAGCCAAATTACAGGCAACATACACATGTATTAAAAAAAAAAAAAAACAACAAAACAAAACAAAACAAAACAAAAACTCTGTCACAGTAAATTTTTTTTGTTTTTTTTTTTTAAGTGTTTCATATTTGAACATTCCTAGCCACTCTTAGAAGTTTGATCTTAAATGTACTACTACACTTGGACTTCCCGCTAGGAGCACAGAAAGTGCTCTCCTTTAGAGGGAGGAGGCTGAGCATCTCACACCAATGAGAATGAGTGTCTTGAAATTAATTGGTGTTTGGAAATTGATCTGGTAGATAATAATCTTCTGTATGTTACTTGTGATTTATTCTAATTTTAAATTTTTAACACATACTCTTCGAAACATGGATGACTTCCGCAGTTGTGTACTGCTAGTCCTGGCAACTGAAGACCTTCTAGTTTTCTCCCTCAGAAATTGACATATTTTGTATGTTAACCATGTAAGTCCTATGGAAAGTTTTGTATTTCAGAATTTATTGAACATTAAAGATATATAGTTTATAAATTCTCCAATTATGTTAATAAACCCGGATAAGATATGCATGCTGCAACTATAATCTTAGACAAACCTGGTCTACTGAAAAAAAAAAAAGGCTAAATCTCTACAATGGCTACTTTTCCAGAATCTGTTTCATTTATTTTTTAAAATCAATCTAAAGATAGCCACAAGTTTTCAATATTTGTTGGGTTTTGTTATTGCTTGCCTACTTGTTTCCTAAATTTACTTTCTTGCTTGCTTATTCTGTGAGAATTGGGTTTACATCAGGTAATGCCCACCAAGCTATGGATGGGCTTCAAAATATGAGCTTGGCCTCTCACATGGGAATGTGTGATCTGGAGCAGGATGTTGCTAGCATTTCCCATTGGAATAAAATTTTGGCATTGACTCTTAAAGAGAGACCTCCCCATTAACATGTTTCCGTTTTCAAAGGAAGTGATGGGTGGGGAAAAGAAACTAGTAACTGAAACTCACAAATGTCTAATATATCTGTTTCAAAGGAAGGACAGAAATGTATTATATTTTTAGACTATAACTTACTCCTACTGCTCAGAAATGCAGCCAGGCTTGAATCGATGAAATATCTCTATAGGAATCACTGTCAATCTGTATATTAACCACCAAGTGGCATATTTTCACAAACAATTTGTTGACTAGCTTCAGGGTCAGCCAAACCATGTAATTTTAACATATTTTTAAAATAAGAATAAGCATTTAAAATTCCATCTTTTCCTTACTGGGTGGTTCTGACTAGTTCTAATATATCTAAAAAATATGTCTTCTGTAGGAACTATCATCAGTTTAAGACAGTGAGCAACCCCATATATCAAAAGGAGGATGAATTTTCTTCTTCCAAGTATCCAAACATAGTCAATGTATTAAAAAGCTAATCAATTCAGATAGGGAGGAAAAAGCGTGTTTGTTTCCATTTAAAAAAAGACAAAACCAGGTATTTTCCAAGTATGAATAAGATGTCATTATTCAGATGGTTTATTTGATAACACAGAGATGAATATTTGTGATTCTGTTTCTTCGACCACAAATAGTACACACTGTGCTTCAGTTCTTGCACTGAGAATGAGAATTGTTGACCTAGAAACTAATACCTTGAGATTGATATTGCTATTAATATTATCATGCTGCCATATATACAAAAATATTTCTCAAAAAAGTAAATCATCAGTTGGGGTGACTGGGTGGCTCAGTCAGCTGGGGACAAACTCTAGGTTTTGGCTCTGGCCATAATCTCAGGGTCACGGGATCAAGTCCCAAATCATGGGTCTTCATGCTGGGCACGGAGTCTGATTAAGATTCTTTCTCTCTCACCCTCTCCCTCCCTTTCACCCCCCCCTTCTCTCTTTCTAAAATAAATAATAAATAATCTTTAAAAAACAACAAAAAAGAAAGAAGTGATTAGAATAATCATCATCTGTTTTAGTTATTTTGTCATATAACAAACCACACCAAACCTTAGTGGCTTAAAAATAATAATCATTTACTTATTCATGACTATAGTTTGGGCTGGATCCACTGGGTGATTTTTCTGCCCTTACTTGGTATTATTCAGATGGAAGCAGTCACCTGGATGTTTGGCCAGAGACGAATATTGCAAGATGGCCTCGCTCATGAGTCTAGTGGTAACGTGGCCTGTCAGGTACAATGCCTACAATCTTCACCATATAGCTTCTCTGACACCATAGACCAGGTTTCATCTAAAGTGGCAATGGTGTACCAAGAGCAAAAGTATGGAAGCTTTAAGACCTTTCGAGGCTTCACTCAGAAGTCACATAAAGGTATTTCTGTTTGATTCCCTGATCAAAGCTGTTTCAAAGACCAGTCTGGATTTAAGGGCTTGGGAAATAAATTTGCTTTTGATGGGAGGAATGGAAAATAATTGTGGCCATGATAAATCTTCCTTATTTCCTTTTTTTTTTTTTTAATACAAAGTGTTTAAATATTTTTAGTTTGGAAATTTTAAATCCACACCATAAAAAGTAGGACAGAGAATAATATCATTTGTTTATTGTTCAGGTACTCACATACTTACAGGTCTTTTAGAAATAAACAAAGATAGCATTTGAAGAGTTTATTTATTGAGAGGTGAATAAATGGAAGAAAGTCATAATTAAAAGGCATAATTAACTGGATGTGAGTTCATCATTTTTGCGTGGCCTCAATGACAGAATATAATTTTATAAAAATAATCATCACAGAAAACTGGATTTTAATGGATCTACAAATACTCCTTACAAGTCCATAATATGCTCTAGTATTGTAAAAATCCTCCGATTTTAATGTGTATTTAAAGGATCTTGAAGAATGATGCATGCAGGTTATTATGCCTAAAACTTTGCAATTTTGTATCAAGAGACTAATGCATTTAGTATCTAGACAGTTTTTTGAGAAGCACAGATTTAAGTAATGTGCTCAACAGAAGACAAACCCCAGAAATGTAAGTATAAAAATAGAAGTTAAAACAAACACATTTGGAATGGTATATGGTATATTGTTTGAAATATCTCTCATATGAATCTATTACTATCATTATAAAAAGTCATTTGTAGAAATTTAAATGTGATTCATGCTTTTTGTACGAAACTGAGCTGAAAGATGTTCTTTCCAGCTTGACTATGAGATTTGAGGAAATGGCTAAATGAATTTTCTTGTTTTCAGAATATACTACTAACACTTAAATATCTCTGAGTGCTAGTTGAAGAAGTTTATCTTCAAATACGTATTTGTAAAATGAAGTTACAGATAATAAGAACAGGAAATTAGCTCAAATTGTAAAACTGTTTCTTATTACGGGGTCACTTAAAATGTTATTTTGTTTATTTTTTACTTGCAATTATCTGCTGATAAATCAGTTACTATACTCATGGATGTTAAAGAGACAAAACGATGAGTTTTGGAGATATAAATTACCAGATATGAAAAAAATCTCCAAGTTTAAGCAGATGTTATATCCATAAATCCTCCCAATGAGCATAGGAATCAAAGCAGTCCTAATTCCAGCCATGTTTGAGACATGCCATATGGGCTGCGACAACCGAGTCCAGAAACACAAGTTAGGGAAGGGAAAAAAATAGAAGCATTAAGTTGGAAATCCTAGGACTTCAGTTGTTTTCATCCCCTTTGGGTTTCAAGGACATTATTTTAACATGTTAATTATCCCAGTGTTTGTGTCTATGCTTAAATGGCAAACAGTGGTATTTCCTCCCACTTTTTAATTTCATTATAATTAATAATCACTCAAAATATCCACATTGCCATTCTGATTGTTTCTGGAAGACAAAGTGAAAGGCCATCATTACTCAAAAAGTCATCGATAATCATCTTTTCTAGTATTGCTTTATTTATACGGTGTACATGCAAGCTCTTTTTTCAGGAAGGGCTCCTTTCCGGTGAACAGAACCGCTCGGGCCGCCGTCGCTGCTGCCGTCGGGCCCCGCAAGGGGAAGGCGGCCCAGGGCTGCGCCTCCGGGGGGCCCGAGGTCAGGGGAAGGCGGCCCAGGGCTGCGCCTCCGGGGGGCCCGAGGTCAGGGGAAGGCGGCCAGGGCTGCGCCTCCGGGGGGCCCGAGGTCAGGGTGCTGGCCGCTGGGGCAAGAGATGCGCGGAGCCTTTACGGGAGAACCTTAAGCAAACTAGCAGCCGCCTTTGTCTTGCAGCCACGGACATATTTGCTGTGCCTCCAGGTGGGCCGTGCAAGGGGAAGGCGGCCCCGGGCTGCGCCTCCGGGGGCGGGGGGGGCCGAGGTCAGGGGAAGGCGGCCCCGGGCTGCGCCTCCAGGGGCCCGAGGTCAAGGGAAGGCGGCCCAGGGCTGCGCCTCCAGGTGGGCCACGCAAGGGGAAGACTGCTCAAGGCTGTGCATCCAGGTGGGCCGCAAGGGGAAGGAGGCCCCGGGCTGGGCCTCCGGGGGGCCCGGGGTCAAAGGAAAGCGGCCCCAGGCTGTGCTTCCAGGTGGGCCGCGCAAGGGGAGGGCGGCCCAGGGCTGTGCCTCGGGGAGGGGGGCCGAGGTCAGGGGAAGGCGGCCCAGGGCTGCGCCTCCAGGTGGGCCGTACAAGGGGAAGGCGGCCCAGGGCTGTGCCTCCGGGGGGGGGGGGGGCGAGGTCAGGGGAAGGTGGCCCAAGGCTGTGCCTCCAGGTGGGCCATGCAAGGGGAGGGCGGCCCAGGGCTGTGCCTCCGGGGGGCCTGAGGTCAGGGGAAGGCGGCCCGGGCTGCGCCTCTGGGGGGCCCGCGGGACAGGGGAAGGCGGCCCAGGGCTGCGCCTCCAGGTGGGCCGTACAAGGGGAAGGCGGTCCAGGGCTGTGCCTCCGGGGGGGCCCGAGGTCAGGGGAAGGCGGCCCAGGGCTGCGCCTCCAGGTGGGCGGTACAAGGGGAAGGCGGCCCAGGGCTGTGCCTCTGGGGGGGCCCGAGGTCAGGGGAAGGCGGCCCAGGGCTGCGCCTCCGGGGGGCCCGAGGTCAGGGGAAGGCGGCCCAAGGCTGTGCCTCCAGGTGGGCCGCGCAAGGGGAAGGCGGCCCAGGGCTACGCCTCCAGGTGGGCCGCGGAAGGGGAAGGCGGCCCAGGGCTACACCTCCAGGTGGGCCGCGGAAGGGGAAGGCGGCCAGGGCCGCGCCTCCGGGGGGCCCGAGGTCAGGGTGCTGGCCGCTGGGGCAAGAGACGCGCGGAGCCTTTACGGGAGAACCTTAAGCAAACTGGCAGCTGCCTTTGTCTTGCAGCCACGGACATATTTGCTCCTGTTCGGTGGGCTGTACCGGAGCCATCGGACAGCCAGGGCACGCGGCGCGGCCCCCGGGCTCTTTCCCAGCCCGCAGCCCGGAGCTGGCGGGGCGGCTCGCAGCTCTTGACAATGTGTGGCACGTCAGCTGCGTGGGGCTCTCTCAACAGCCCACTGAGCTGGGCTCTCGAGCTCTCAGCAGCCACGTAGGAAGCGGTGACAGTCGTACTGCTTCATAACAGCTGCATGGAACTCTGACACACACTTCACAGCAACCAGTCATCTATATAAACCAATTTCAGGAGCAAAATTGCATGGTGCCTCCACTCCGTTATAAACACAATGATATCCACTCAAAGCTGATAAATGCACTACATTTCTTCAGAGCTTAAAAGAATAAGGAAGTTCTTTGCATCTGAGATTTCTTTCCCACAAATTAAGCCTCTCTTTGTCCTAGCCATTAATTTAGAACTTTAGAAAGAACCAGACACTTTAGACTTTGAATATCTGTAAAATAAAGAAACTTCAGTATTAACATTTTGGTTCTTCCACTAAATGCTCTTTCACTTTTCTTTTTTTTTTTTTTTTTTTTATTTAAGTGTGTGTGCCAGACTTTCCTAACTGACGATCTGAAGCAGAAAGCAAAAGGAAGAAGTAATTAAGGTTTAAAATACTTACCAATGCCGTAGCAATTTGCCAATTAATTACAGTGTCTTTTCATAGGATTAAGCACAATATAATCCTTATTATTGAATAAAACATCTACAAGCAACCTAGAAACTACTGTTAAAAGACTTAAATGTTAACTATATGTTTGGTGAATAATGAAGCTTTGGTGGATCAATTAATAATTCCAACAGATTCCAGTAAGCTATAGAGGTTGCTAATACATATTTGTATAACCAACACAGATTTTTGAATGGAGCTTGAAAGGACATAAGTAAAAAATTATTCATGGTTCCAGAAAAAAAAAAAAAAGACAGAAACCAACTTTTTTCATCCTTTTAACAGTAGCACATATCTATACCTGTGTGTATATCTATGTATTTAATATTATTGCAGAGATTAGAAAATATATACACATATGTATTGCAGTTTCTTTATCCTAACAATTCTACAGGAAGTCAGAAGAATTAAATATTTTAGCTAAGAGGATAACGAACAAACTTTATTTTATAGGAAGCATATTTCAATAAATCATAATTTCTTAATATATATTAAGCTCCATTCAGAGAAGAATTTGGTTTATGCCTAGTGGAATTCACTGTGCAAAAAATTGAAAAAAACATGCTATTGTATTATTTGAACCATATGGCTTTTTGGAATAACAGTTGCTATTGCTAATTTGTTAGTGTCTATAATAGGTGACAATTTCTGATGTCATTTAATAAAGGTTATGACACTATCCTATAATGATAATTGTTACTTTTAGAAGTGGAGTCCCATGCAGGTTTCATTTAAAGGGTTTCCTTTTGTTGAAAAAGAAGTGTAAAAATGGATTATCCAATAGATAAGACCTAACAAGGCTAAATAATTATCCATAATCACATCCCAAAGTTCTGACTCAGTATCAGCTTTCTTTCTTTCCTTCTTTCTTTTTTTCATTGAGTCCTTTGATGACTTGCTTTGATGACTCCCTTGAGTCATCACCTATGGAGGAAGTTAAGGCATTTGGAGGTTAAATGACTTTCTTAGGATAAAATGGATACTTAAGTAATGGAGCAAGGAGAAAGAACCTGGTCATTGACCATAAAATCAGGGCCCTATGCACTGCACCATATGGTCCTTAAAGGGGCTGTTGAGGAAAAATGAAGATCTGAATACAGATAAATTTGCTCCATATGATTCAAGTAAAAAGTTGAACAAACTCAGTTATTTTGACTCCCAAGCAGCCGGTGCATTTTTCACTACGACAAGTATTTTTCCCCCAAGAACTAAAAATAATTAACTGGAAGAAATCCAACATTTCTTAACAGAATCTAAGGGCTGCCAAGATAGCTAGACCTCTCAAAGAATTCAACTCAAGAAGAACTCTAAAGTCAGGAATGGAGATTGCCCTCTCTGCCTTCCTTCTTTTTTGGAAATGGGTGTTTTTGGCTTAATGTACATAAAATCCAACATATTAATACTTAGATTATCTAGGATATTTAAGAAAGAGTACAAATGGGGAAGGAGGTGCTACAGCTACATGACTTGAAGCTCAAATTGGGAGGGAGGGTTTTACACAGGTGAGAACACGATGCTCTAGATGTACCCCTCCACAAAAGAGACACTGAGGAGAATGAGATTTATTTTTTATTTTTTATTATTTATTTATTTATTTATTTATTTATTTATTTATTTATTTTGCAGATGGCTGCTTGGTTGTACAGTTGTATTCATCTGTATCTACACACAAAAGCTGCTGTGGCAGCGTAGTATTTAAAATGTGAAGCTCTTTTAAGTTTAAGGAAGTAAAAGAAATATTTCTTTTTTTAATGATTTTTTATTTATTTCATTTGAGAGAGACAGAGAGAGTTAGAGTAAGAACAGGGGAGAGAGTTAGAGGGAGAGGGAGAAAAAAAACTCCCTGCTGAGGAGGGTCCTGACCCTGGGCTCAATTTCAGGACCAAGGGAGATGCTTAACCAGCTGAGCCACCCAAGGAGTGTTTCTTGAGATGATTGGGGATGAGTGGGAGCTTTTGTATAAAGACTGAAACAGGAGACTGAGGAATTGGAGAGGAAAGGCTTGGAAGAAATGTAGGCAGGGAGAGGAAAAGTCAGGAAGAAGCAACACAAAGAAGTATGGGAAAGATTATTACTGATTATGGGGACCAGCATTTTGGCCAGCGGCCACAGAAGGCAGGCTGAAGGGATTTTCCTTGCTGTGACGGTCCTCTGTAGGCTGAAGCTCAGCAATTGTCAGCCCATGAAGGAAGTGACTTTTCACTGTTAAAATAGCACTTCGTTCAGATGATGTTCTGCTTGTTACTCACTCCCCATCTTCTTCCCCACCATGATTTTGCATAGACCAGAGAATTGTGCAACACCTTGGGGGAAGTGGTTTTTTGCAGATGATTTTTTAAATGTTTCTTTTATTTATTTTTTAATTCAAAAATAATTAACATACAGCGCTACGTTAGTTTCAGGTGTACAACATAGTGATTAGCAATTCTCTACATTACTCAGGGCTCATCAAGATAATTGTACTCTTAATCCCCTTCACCTTTTTCACCCATCACCCCCACCCACCGCCCCTCTGCTGCCATCAGTTTGTTCTCTATTTAAGAGTTTGTTTTGCTTATTCCTTTTTTCTTTGTTCGTTTGTTTTGTTTCTTAAATTCTACATACGAGTGAAATCATATGGTATTTGTCTTCCTCTGCCTTTTTCACTTAACATTACATCTTCTAGGTTCACCCATGTTGTTGCTAATGGCAAGGTTTCATTGTTTTTTATGGTTGAGTAATATATATACTGCATCTTCTTTATCCATTCATCTATTGCCATCAATAGATTGGGTTGCTTCCATAATTCGGCTATTGTAAAGAATTCTGCAAGGAACCTCAGGGTGCATATGTCTTTCTGAATTGATGTTTTTTTATTCATTGGTAAGTACCCAGTAGTAGAATTACTAGGTCATATGGTGATTTTATTTTTAAGTTTTTGAGGAACCTTCATACTGTTTTCCACAATGGTTGTACCATTTTGCATTCCCACCAACAGTGTACAAGGATTCCTATTTTCTACACATCCCTACCAACACCTGTTGTCTCTTGTGTTTTTGACAAGGGAAACAAAACCAAAAATGTACAGGTGATTTTTTTATATATTTGTCTGACTGACAAGTCTCTCTCAATTACCCTTGTCATTCACTGCATTTGTTTGGTTTCACTGCTGTTTTCAGTTGTTTATTTTATTGACTAGGTATTATGCTTACAAATACATTGTGATACCAATACAAAATTGAAAAGATACAAAAGATTTTGTACAGCTCAGTTTCTCTCATAGATTTGTCCTGAGCTGAAGACAGCACCCTGCTCAACAGCACACTTCGTCCTGAGGGCGCCTACACCTATTGACTAGTTGAGGCCCAAGCTCTAGAGACCCAGTCCCACCTTCTTGCATGGGGGGCGGGGGGGGGGGGCAGGCAATCTGAAGGGCTGTCTGAGCTCCTGAGTTTCCTGTGGGATCAGAGAAAGCTTCTGTCACTTCTGTGACTAGACTGCAATCTGTGCCTCTGGCCAAGTCCAGTTTCTTTACCCCCTTACAGATACTGACACCCAAGAACACTTTTGCTCTTTCTTGTCTCAGTGTCTGTTTCTAAGACAACTCAATTAAAGATACCCAGTATCACACTTTCCTTTCAGAAACAATTGTTATTAGTCAGTGCTTCAGAATAATATGGGAAAAAAACGAGAAAAAATTTCTTTCATCTTTCCTGAGCTGATACAAACAATATTGCATGACTCTCAAAGGAGAAAAATTCTTTTATAAATGTGTGACTATAATATTACAATAAATTCTTACTAATAGAATGACTGGGTAAAAGAGTATTTCCATTTAAGATTTGAAATGCAGTATTCTTTAAGGAGATTGTAACCTCTCACAGCAGACCTATTGAGCTTGGCCAAACTGTAGATGAAGAATGGTTCTTGAAATTTTATTTTGGGTTTATCTCATTGAAAGTGATTTTTGAGCAACTTTTTATATGATCATTTCTATTTTTTTCATGAACTACGTACAAGAAATTTTATTGTGCTGTTGATCTTTTTCTTATTGATATACTTTCTTTTTACATTAAGAAAATTAAAATGTGTGCTGTTTAAGTTACAGTGCTCTTATTTGTTATGTATCTTGCTATGCAAAATATTTCAATTCATGTATTTTTAGATATCAATTTTTTATGTCTTCTGAGTTTTGTTTCATAATTAGAAACACTATGAGATAATTTTAAAAAATTTAGCAGGTCCTTTTGTTGATTTTTGTTTGTTTAAAAAATGTAACCCATCTTGTAGTCCTTTTGTTGATTTTTGTTTGTTTAAAAAATGTAACCCATCTTGTAGTATACCTTTAGGTAGTGACCTAACTGTACTATTAAATTCTATTTTCTATACTTCATTCAGGATTTTTATAATACCAATATTTATTTTTATGATTGTTTTGTATGCTTTTTGTGTGTAATTATGTCAGTCATATCAATGTTATGTGAGAATATGAATTTTTTCCATATATCCTCAAACAACTGATTCACTGGAGGTTTGACTTCAACTGATTTGGTATAATTTCTCTGTGAAACTAACTTGGCCTGGTACTCATTTGAGGGTAGCTCTTTGACTACACCCTCTATTTTTACTATGGTTGTCTACTTAAATTTTATTTTTTTTTATTTTTTCTGAGTTCACACTTAAATATTGCTTACTTATTTTTTTTCCTTGAATGTCATCTCTAAATTTACATAAATGTATATTTTGACAGCTTATTTTTTGTTAGATTAGCTAAATGTTTATATTTCATTGGTTCTTTTGGAGAGGAAAATTATTAGATTCATTAAATTATTTATCTACATTATAGTATTAATCTCTGCTTTCCTCTTTATTGATTCCTTCTTATGATTTTTAAGGTTCATTCTTTTAACTTCTTTATTTGAGCCTTACTTTACTTTTTGTTTTTACTTGTATATTAATATAAATAAAGCATAAATTTTCCTCTGAATGTTGCTTTGACTACAGAGTTCTTTTTTTTTTTTTCTTTTTAAAGATCTTATTTATTTATTCATGAGAGACACACAGAGAGAGGCAGAGACACAGGCAGAGGGAGAAGCAGGCTCCCTGCAGGGAGCCTGATGCAGGACTCAATCCCAGGATCATGACGTGAGCCAAAGGCAGACACAAACAATGGGCCACCCAGGCGTCCCAACTTTAGAGTTCTGATATACAAGTTTATTTTAAAATATTGGTTTGATTTCTTCATTGTCTCAAAAGGTGTTTAGGAGATCACTGCTCTTTATTTCTGTGTGTTGTGCCAGAGATTGATATTGCTGCTGGTTAGACTAATTAATATTACTAGACTATGTCTGGCTATTGATTGTTTTGTATTTTTTTTAGGACAAGATATACTATTTTAATTTATAAAGTCAGATTTTCTAGAATTTTTGTATCATTCTATTTTTTTCTGTTTCTGTTTCTCATTCTCACGAACATCAAATATGTTAGCCATTTTTTCTGAATATATATACACTCTCTCTAATCTTTTATGACTTTTGTTCATTTGCATTTTATTTAAAAATTCTTTTAACCCCTGCCTACTGCACCTTTTCTGTTTTTTTTTGTTATGTTTTATTTTCAAAAATGAAACTTCCTTTGAACTGCTTTTGCTATAGACTTCATTTCTTCACATCTTTTTACCTCTTTCTCTACTTTTCCCATGACCACCAGCTCATTGTCAGCTTTAGTTTTAAATCATATCTTTTCTAAGCTTTTGTATATCTGCTTTTGGCTCTTACTTTACAGAGACAAATAGTTCATTAAATTTGCTTGTTTGATTTTAATTTAACTCAGACTAACTTGTATTGTTCATCTGCCATTGTTTCTAGTTCTTTCTCATGTTTTCCCTAGTTGTATCTTTTTATAAATATTGCGCTATTATTATTCTACAAAGACTGTATTCATTTTATTATTATTATTATTATTATTATTAGTCTATTTTTGGATGAATCCTTTCTGAACAGGTTGCCTGCAGATAGTTCATGTAGAGAAGGAGCCAAAGATATATTCCAGGGCAGTAGGAAGTTTCCTGTGACACAAGATTCTTACTTTAACTTTTTCTTAGCTGCTATGCTGGCAGTTCAACCATCCTTCTTCCTAATGCAGGGTTTCTCTTTCTTACTCTGCCTCACTGTCATGATGCTTTTGAAAATACAGGTCTTCATGGGATTCATTCCTTATAGTTATGTGTTCCTTTCACACTTACCCATTCTATTATTCTGAGCTGTAATTTGTTTGATTGGCTCTTTAGTGTGAACCTCCCTTTTTAGTGAATTCTGCTCTGTTACTTTGAGATTTGCAACCATAGACCTCTTTTGTCAGCGTCTTCATGTATGTCTGTTTGGCTTTCCTTCTATTTAGCCATGCTCCTTCATGAATTATTATTTGAGGTTATAGTCACCTCTTAGTTTTGTCAAGGTTAAATACATGCTTTCATTTATTTTCTTCATTGTTTTGAAGTTATTTCTGAGAAGAGAAGGGGATTTTATTTTTCCTCTCCTTTAAAAGAGGAACTCTTTTCAATTTGATTTTGAAATGCACTGTTGGATTTTGTTTTGATTTCACAATTTAACTTTATTATCAAAAATTTTTCCTAAGATTTTATGTTCTGAGAGTAATGAATGATGGCTAATACAGTGCACTGCATGGCTGGCCTGGCATCAAAATGACAAAAAATAATCTACTACTAAGCAGACAACTGTTATCATGATAAAATACATGAGTTTTTTTGTTTGTTTGTTTGTGTGTTTTGCCCTAGAACTTTTACATTACAATGCATAGTATTTAGACCCTCCTAAATATTGTTAGATGTTCATCATTAGTATATAACTTAAATAATGTTTTTAACTTAAATAATTTTTAAGAGCGTTCTACTTCCATAGAAATTGAAACTTCACATATTAGGAAGACTGTAAATTCTGTAATGTATCATATGTATCAAAACATAAGTATTTTCAAGTGTCCTTTGACTTTTTAACCTCTAAATTATTTCACAGTGAGTATTTAGATGCTTAAAGGAAAAGTAATCTGATTTATCTGTTAGGATAGTGTAGTGAAGAGAATCTACAAAAGATTTTTTCTACACCATGATAAGAAAAGGTCAGTGTTTATTTGTTCTGAGTTAGTTTGCAGGCAGAAATAACTCATCTTTGATGCACGGCTTTTATTCTCTTCTAACTATTGATTTTATGAATCACCTCTGGAGTTGAGGCATGTATTCCATCCATTTTGGGAGCATGTGTGGAAGAAGGGTGTTATATAGACTTTATTATAGCTATGCTTTTCATTAGCTGCTTGATAGGAGGGAAATGACTTAACTCTCTACTTCCTCATCTAGATCGAGATACTTTCTAAGTTCTCTGAAAACTCTAAATCGATAATGTCTCATGACTCAGAGTAAATCCAATTATTTCCACTAAAAAAGAAATTCTCCAATTTGAATTAGAACCATATGGTTGGATATTAGAGTTTTGGCCCATAAAAACTCATAATCCATTCCTTTCCTACCGATGTGTGCTAATTTACATTTCAAAACAGAGTGATATTTTAAAATCCTAAGATATTGCAAAAATAGGACTCAACTAAACCAAACTCTTTCTAAATTGAAAAAAGATGGATAATTTAAAATAAGAAACACTTTAAAGTTTGGATGCAACCAAAGTAATATATTTTTTCTTTCTTAGAATAATATATTCTTTCACACCAAAATCATTACTATGTATCAAAATGCTAGAAACTATAATTCTGATGTGCTGTAGTAGTCCCACATTGGATAACATTTTACCTGGTTAAAGGATTGATGGGATTTTTGCCTCTGAAAATATTTTAGTGGAGGCATCATCTTTCTATTTGGAAAATAAAAGAATCTTGGATGACAAAGTTATTTTTCATATAAATAGAAAAATCTTCCTAGAAAGAAAAATTTTGAAGAAAAACATTCTAAGAACTATACATTTACAATTAATGTCTTAACATGGTCCCTGCTGCTTTTACTCTGCAGCTTACATTTTTTTTCCAAGTCTCAGCCAGAATAAACACTGGCTTTGTTAGAGGGCAAGCTGATATCAAGAGCCATATGGGCTCCAATGACACAGCACGAGGAGACAGACAAAGGCCTTTGCTCTGAATTCTTTTTTTTCCTTTTAATTTAGATTGCTCCCTGAATGTACCTTTTTCCCTTTTCTAGTTAATTTAAATTAGTTCTGCTTGCCAGCCTGTACCTGCCAAATAAAACATCCCAATCAAATGTCCGGTGTGCAAATCAGAAAGGTTTGGTTTGATCCTTGCAGACTTTGTTTCATCCCATCTCTATAACTATAACACCTAATTAAAGTCTTTAAGATCTTTACTAACACAAGATAGGTCAGATTATGAAAGGAGAAAAGTAAGAAAAGTAAGAAAGTCAGTCAATTATTATTACCAAATTGGCTGTCAATGGCACAAAACCCCATCAGTCTGCTTTTTTGCCACTGTCAGGTCCTCCCATGCTTTTGGCACCTGGTACCATCAGATCACTCCTGAACACTCTTTTTCCAAGGTCATGAAATCCAAGTGTACAATGAACTTACTGTGCCTTCCACAATCTTTCCACTAGTTAATGAACACAAACTCTTGGGAAAGAAAGTGAGGGGAAAGTGCATAAAGTGCCTTAATAAATGATTCAATTGTCCTTTGGGCATATTTTTCAAATGAATAATGTTATAATTAATAGGTTATCTAGCACATTAACAAAGGTACAAGCAAACATCATCCAATAAGATTGGATTTGTGAGATGCTTTAATTCTAAAGAAATAGTTGTGGCCTCTGCAGCCTTGCACAACTCTCTCACCAAGTTTATGGCTGTGTGAAAAGTACCCACCTTCCTTCTTGTGCTTAAATGTTCCTAAAAAGCTGTAATTAGCCTTTCTTTTCTAAATATATATAGAAAGTCTGTATTTCCCACACCAGTATATGACATAATAGTTACAATGGATGTCAGTGAAATTCTTGAAACACAATCTCAACACAATCTTTGCTTCACTTCACTTTGAGTCTATTATTCTCTAAGTGCTTGCGAGAAATAGATGCTTTTCTCCTTATAAAGTCCATGGGGAATTATGGATGGTAAAATGCTGATGTATGACCAGGATATTTGATGGGTGATCTGGTAAAGGGCAAAAACAATTCTGTAGGACGGTGAGTAAAAATAACAGAATACATAGCAATTACTCTTATTCTATAGTTTTAAAATTTATTCTATATATGTGTGTTTGATTTTGATAATGGTCTTGTCTGCTGCTATTCTCATATTGAACTGAATGATAACCAACAAATTTAGTAAAGATATACTTGGTATTGTTGCAAGTATGGGCACACCTTTTAGAAATATTGCAATATTCTTACAGGCAAACAGAGACTAAGTAAAGAGACATAAAACTGTGCAAGTGCTCCATTTCTGGGTCTTTTGAGAATATCGAATTTGCACTACATGTGTTCGTATTTTAACACCATTGGTAGATACAAAGTGATCACTGATATCTAGGACAATGGAAAAAGTCACTCACTAACACTAAAAGAATAAAATTCATAGTCTTAGAACTATGAATCTACTTTCATCAAAGATCTACAAAACACAATTGATTTTCTTTATAGTCAATTCTCTGTCCAATCAAAAATACAGGTATAATGTGTAAGACTTTTAAACTCAAAATAAAAATTATGTCCTTCATGAACTAGCACTGGAGATTTCATTTTTATTGAGTCAAAGAAGATAGTAGCAAAGAAAAGAGAAAAATGTTGTAGGACCTTCGGAAGGAATAACACGTTATCACAAACGGTATTTTTTTTCCTGAATATATCCAAGTCTTCCTATGTAATCTAAGGTGTAACTTTAGAGATATTTTATTAGGTACTTGGGAGAGGTATATGCAAAGATAAATGGTTAATCTGTGCAGTGACTCCACTGTGATCTTTTGCCTAAATATTTGTAATAGCCTTCTAAAATCCAAAATAGATGACCTTGAACCTCTCCTTCCTCAAACTTGCCACATATATGCATAATATGTATTATTTCTTTCCATTAAGAAGACCTGCAAACTCATATCCCACGTTTCTCTTGAACTTTCATGACTTTATGGCTTTATTGACACTAGTCTTCATTCCTACACCTAAAACCTATTCAGTGTCTAGGCCAGGGTACAAAGTCTTTCTTCAAGAATAATTTAGCCCAAATGTTACCATTTATAATGAGAGCTTCCCTCAAATGGAATGTATTTATTTATTATTTTATTTATACTCCAATTATAGCACTTTACCTTACTTTCTCTGTCCCTTTCTATGGCTTTAGTCAGTCAGACCTGTATATAAATTCCAGCAACCCCATATTTTAACTTGTGGCTTCAGGCAAATGAATTAATCTTTCGGAGCCTTAATTTCTTCATATTTAAAATAGGAATAAAAATACTAACTCAACATATTTTTAAGAGATTAGATGAGATCAAATATGTAAAATCTTTAACATTATCTGAGGTAGAATGATTTCACCAGATTATAACCGGTCTCATGTCAGGGTCTGTGTTTTATTAATCCTTATGTCTCAAATGCCTAGACCAATATCTTGCACTTCCATGTCTGAGTCATTCAACTTCTTAGAAGCCTAAAAATCTCTCAAAGAATTCTAACCCATGATCAAGAACAACACCATAACCCAGAAAAGAAGAAACATGATAATGATGAGCCACAAGATAGATGTTCCAGAGGAAAAAAGAAAAACTAAATTACATGGACCCACATCCTCAAATATTTCACTATAGTATGGAGTGTAACCAAATCAGCCAATGGAAATAATACTAAATTATAGCACAAGAAACCCATGCATTATGGCTGGTTCTGCCATTTCATGATTGTGATATACTGTAATTCTAAGTTCCTCCTAAAAATTCCATTATCCTCATCTTAAAATGGCTATTACCACATAAGCACATAATGTTGATGGGATCCAATGAGATGACAGTTGCAAATACGTTTGGGAAACTGTAAAAGAAAATTATATTTGAAGCCAAACATCCTTAAAGTCAATCTTTCAAAACTTATTGGCAAGTAATGTAGACTGTTTCTACATTTGCAAATACAGATAAGAGTATTTGCCTTGCAAAACAAAAGAGAGCATTAATGTTAATATACATACACTTCACGTTACATAGTAGTTACTGAAATGTGCTAATATGTATTATAAGGCATTATTCATTATTTTATTATAAAGAATATACTGGGAATACCCAAATAAGTATAACAACTTTGATATTTTAAAAATGTTTCTATTCATGTATGTTTTAGTATGGGTTTATTTCTTAAGTAAATCTAATTGACCATTTTAACTTCTGAAACTTTACTTTTCTCATTTCTTCTGCCAACAGCAATCGATATAAATCCCTAATTTCATTATCATTGACTCAACCAAGACCCTTCACTCTACCCATTTAAAAGAGATAGTATTTAGATTATCTTTATTTTAGCACCTAAAATGTACCATCTTGCCCAAACAACTTGGCTCCTGTTAGTAGCTAAACCTAATAGGGGGTTCTCTGCATGCAAAGCCTTAGCACCATAATGGAAGTAAGCATTTCATATTTTAATTTGGTCAGGTAGGGCATACCCTGCCAAGAGTACTTTATAACTACTTAATATTTCCCAGTCATTTGAATGTAAATAAGCTTGTCAAGAGAATTTGGATAACTTTTTTTTTACTTTTATTTTTTTAAGCAGCCATATTTGGCAGGCACGTTTTCCCAAGATCACCCAGCTTTAATTTTAAATTTCAAAAGCCTCACATTTAATCCCTTGAGCTGGCCTGGTACCTTGCACCATCTGTTCCCATGGTTTTGTTATAACAGCGAGCACCTGCAGGGTTTTGCAACATTTCAAGCTGATTGTGGATAAAAATCAAAATAATTATAATTTTCATAAAGTAGACTTCCATTCAGATACTACAATCCCATCTATCATGGATTTTGGAAAACCAATCTTCCTCATAATGTGTTTCATATGGATAAGGGTAATTTATTTCTATTTTGTTTTTGTAGATCAATCCTTTAAAGCACATGTACAATCAGTGTGGAATTCTCACATTCCAGCCACATCCAGAAAGCTCTTGTGTAATCCTAGTCTGTTCTTAAATCAGGGCTTATTGCTGTATTTTGATCAGAAAAGGTCATCAGCCAAGGAGCAATGATAAAGTTGGTCCTCTTGTTAATTGTTCATACTTTTTGTTGTTTTGCCTGTTTGTATTAATAATAATAATAATAATAATAATAATAATAATAACAACAAAACACTTTGGCTTCAGATGTTTTCCATTGCAAACAGAATTCAAAATATTAATGTATTATCCATTAAAAACAAAAAGAGGAAAGATGCAGTGAGTGTGCTGTCTCTTTACATCTTTGGGATAGAGAAGTAATCCCTTTAAATACAGGATTCTGCATTGGAAAGAATCAGTGTTTTCTAGTGCCCAAATATCTCATCAATGTGTAACCATCTATAAGTTACTAAAGAATGACTTATGCAGGGTGAAAAATTTATAAGATAGATACCCAAATATTGACCTTTGCTTGGCATTTAAAAAGACATCTTGAAGAGTTGTCAGTGATGCCCAGGCTTTCATTTTCTATCTTAAAAGTATTTTTTTATTCACAGTGAATTTTTAAGATTATTTAAAATCTTAATTTGAGTTTTGTGTGAGCCAACTTATCACTGATAAGGAGCTAAGTATAAGTTTTTCCTATTTATCTAGATGTTGGAAAAGGAGTAATAATTCTATAGTATAAATATTACTTCATGAAGACATGGCCAAATACATGGTAGAGTGTTGTAAGAATATTAGGAGTTGTATCTCTGTAATATTGGAATCTTATTGGTACCACTTCAGACACCCCTTAAAGAATACAAACAAGTAAGAGAGTATGCCTCTTGGCCACCATTGCCAAATCACTTTTGGCATTATGGGAGAACAGTATACCTGCCAAACATCAATTACCATTCCTAAAAGAGCAGTAAGAATGAATGTGATGCTCAGTTGGGAAGGTCAGACAACATCAAGGTCTTGTAGAGATGGTCACGTTGGTGGCGAATTGGTGATAATTCCAGTGTCCGATAGAGTAGAGGCAACTACTAGCAGGACACTGACCCTGTTGTGCATCAGACAAGATGCTGCACAACAGATTAGCACGAGGTAGTCATAGCAGAATTGTAGCAGAGTATGTGAGAGAAATACTGGCAAAATTTGGAGATATTTTGGAGAGAGAAGTATTATATAGAGGGCTAAACATCCAACCTTAGACAATATGAACAAATAACTTACAAAATTTGAATACTAATTTTAATGCCACCGAATTAAAGGTGGTCAGGTGGGTAAACTTTGTATTATAGTAATGAGGATTTTTTTTTATTTGAATTAGATGTTTAATGTGGAAAGCTGTCACAGATCAGCTTAGTTCAATCAGTTCAGTTACTCTGCATATAACCTCACAATACGAATAACACATTTGTTTCATTGTTCTATGGGATGTCATTACACTAGGAAGCTGTCTTTTAAGTCCAGTCCTCTTTACCTTCTTCACATGAAAAATAAAAAGGCATTGTTAGTATCTGAGAACTGCATTACTACTAAAGGATAAAAAAATCCATAAAGGCTATTGGTTTGAATATTTTTTAAAGATATAAAGTAATGAATAGGTCATATACAAATGTCATTTCTAAAGTATTTGTCAATGAATAGCAAACTACAATAATTCTTCTGACTCCTGGAACCATCATTAGAAATATCAGTAAACTTGGGGCCAGGTGACTTGAATCCTTGTTCTAATTTCCCATTTTTAGCTGAGGGAACTTGAGAGATCGAAAGAGTTAGAAAAGTCACTTAAATACTTTGGATTTCATCTTACTCTATAAGCTTCATGTGGGCAGGGATTTTTATTTGTTTTATTTATTATATTCCTAGAAAAGTGTGCGATAAATAAGGATTTGGAAAGATGTTTGCTTCAATCTTTGTTAACTCCAATGTCCATGCAATAAAATGTGCTAGTATGTGGTAATACACTACACAACACTGTGCTATGCTATACTATACTGAAGAGACTATTCCAAATGACAAAATTACATTTGTCTTTTGTTTTAGAAAATAAATTTTGCTAAGCGCAGTGAGCCCACTTGTTCATGGCTTTCCTATTTTGTTCCCAGACTGACTGGGTTTCAAACCATAAACTTTTTTTTTTCCACTTTAATTAGAACTCTGATTATATATGGCTTTGCCGTAAAGTAGATAGCAGGGTATTACTCAAATTGCCAACATTTTAGTCACCGATATATATCTCAAATGATTCTTTGATACCATTTTTGCAGTTCAAATCTGCAGTTGTGGCTTGATTTGGTAACTATTTGGAGTTGGCTCTAAACCTCAAAAGTGACACATGTATCAAGACTGGTGACATCCATCTCTGAAAATTCCTCTCAAATTTTCCTGAAACCTTTTGGTCACAGGTTAATTCTATATTATGAGATAGATGATAATTACATAAGGATAGAGGATAATTGTGTTAACACAATTAACATTGTCTTAATAAGCACACTTAAGAAGCCTCTTTCCAAATATCAGGTAGATGAGCTGAATTATAATTTTATAAATTCTTAATATCTTTAAAATTTAACAAATGCCTTTGTTTTCATTTTTGCTGTCATGATCATAAAAAACAGTTGTCAGATTTTTAAAACAAGTGTTACTAACTTGGTATTTACCCCCACCCCCCATCATGAAGGTGTCCCCATCCTTCTCAAAAAGAAATAATTCTTCTGAAGCTGCTTTCAACATTGTTGGCCAGAGTGCATACTTTTTTTAAAGGAAAACATGGAGAGATAAAAAAAAAAAATTTCCCTTCCTTTTAATGATAGGGCACTCCCAGGACTCCTCATATGCTCTATTCCCCCACCCTTTTTCTGTTGTTATTCTTCATTCCACTTCTTGTTCCACAAGCTCTATCCTTAGAATTTTCTCGTTCACCTTCATAAGATTTTCCTTTGAAGAATACCTGTTCTTACATGAACTTCTATCTTCATGACTTCAAATTTATGACAGCCATTGATCAGAATGCTATTACTCCATATGTTTACCCTAAAATCTTAATTTAAATTTCTTTGTACTGGGGTACAAAGTACCCCAGCACTATTTGTAGTTCATTTCTTTATATTGTTTGCATGTATGGATGGCTAGATGTATTTATTGTTTTGCCTTTCATCACTTCTCCAGTGTGATCCTGTGGGAACTATCTAAGAGCTTTTTTCCTATGGTAGAAGGAGTTGGTGTTAGGGGAATCCTGCTGAGTAGAGACTGCTAATACTTCTTAGTAATTAAGATGGATCAGTCATCTTGGAATGTGAAGTCTCATGGATTTAGGAGAAGTATTCACTCTTGGGAGAAGTAATGGAGAAGACTGAGTGTTTGCATTAATAAAAAGTCATCCCTGAATCTTTCCTGAAAAATGGCAACTATAACTTCAGTCTCACTGAGGTGAAATAATTAATGACATCATCATGTGAGCTGCCAAGTTCAACATGTTCAAGCCCAGTCCATTTTGATGGGCGTTCTGATCCAATTGTGTTATTTCCTCTAAATTACCTACCTGAACACCTTGTGACTAGGCATTGTTTACTATTGTCTTTTACAACTCAAGCTACGTAGTAGATTAGCTTGAATACAACTGACATAAAATAAAGTCATTATTATGATTATTTTAATGAATAAATGTTTTGAAGTGAAACAAATCCTGAAAAAATGGCATACTAAAAGGTGGCTATTTGTATAGAAAGCCATTGAAATTGTAAATAGGATAACTAGAGATAATCCCATTTTAAAGAGTTTTTTGCACAAAATATAATTTAATCGCTAGGTGAAATCCTACCTTCACTATCACCTAAGTCTTTCCCTTGCATTGTTTCTTCCATCCTAAATAAAAACTAAAGGTGATTTTTAAGCTTCCACCGTTCTTAAAGCTTATCTCTTCTTTGTTAAATCTGATTTCTTAGCTTCCTCTTGAGTTGCCTCATCTTTTTCCATTCACTAAATTGTCCTACACATGAAGCAAGCTCTTCTTTAAAGCTTTATGAAATTAAAAAAAAAATCACAGTTGAACGTTTCCACTACCATTCTCCATTAGAGGGTTTTTTTGTTTGCTTATTTGTGTGTATGTTTGTGGTAATAGATTCTGAAGTACATTTAACATGCCAATTTTCACTTTGTAACTCTAAAACTCATATTTCAACGTAAGGAGATTTTTCTCCTAAATACTTGTCAAATTTTAATAGATTTTTATATTTTTGTATTTTTCATATAGTTTTTGAGGTTGTTTTAGGTCACGGGCAGGGAAGAAACTGATATGGAAAAGAAAAATCTATGAATTATTTTAAAATATTTTTAAATAAAATTCCTTTTTATTTTTATTAACTGGAGGGTCTGGGGTGCCTGGGTGGCTGAGTTGGTTAAGCATCTGACTCTTGCTTTCAGCGTGGGTCCTGGAATCGGCCCAAGCTTTGGGCTCAGGGCTCAGCCCTGAGTCTGCTTATCCATCTCCCTCTGCTCCTCTCCACTTCTACCCCCCATCTCTCTGTCTCTCAAAAAAATAAATAAAATCTTTAAAAAAATATTTAAAAAGGGAAGGTCTGAGTCTGAAACTGACAAAAAAGATAATTCTCCTTTCAAATAAGCGAACTTTTATTTTGTTATCTTTAATATATTTTTAAAAGTTTAAGTCACTTAGTTTATAACATTATAATGCTAATAGTCAATTGAATTTTCATTTTATGTATGTATCAATTAACCTACAAATTGAGAAATAGATGTTTTTGTTTTGTTTTGTTTTTGAGAAATAGATGTTAACCATTTAAGAACTTTTTGATATCTTGCAATCTTTCTGGCCCTTTCTTTCTTCATTTGTAACTTTGGAGAATACAGTATGAATTCATAGCTTTGTTATGAAATTACATCAGCTAACATATGTGAAAAGCTTAGAATAGTGTCTGGTACATCCTAAAGTCTCAATAAACATAATTCTCTTTACTAATACCTCGAGTTACTTATGTGGCCTCTCCTGTAAAACAGCTAGCTATCTTTGATCATTTTTTTTACTTCATTTTTTTCACAAAGATAAATTGAATTAACATAAAAAATGAGAATTAATAAACATCAGGAATGATAAACTTAGTAATTTCGAAATTTACATTTAAAAGGAAGGGCAAAGAAAGATTCACATTCATTGAGCCTTTTCAAATTGCCAAGCACTGTGTTAGGCACTTTCTTACTGATCTTTTTTTTTTTTTTTTTAAGGTTTTATTTATTGATTCACGAGACACACACAGAGAGAGGCAAAACACAGGCAGAGGGAGAAGTAGGCTTCCCGTGGGATCCAGATGTAGGATTCGCTCCCAGGACCCTGGGATCAAGGCCTCAGCTCAACCACTGAGCCACTCCGGCATCCCAGTCTTAGTCATCTTTTTTATTGAAACTGTCTCTCTACCGAAGTGAAAGCAACTGAAGCTTCTAGAAGTTAAGCAGCATAGAGAATGTAAGGGATAGTAAGGCTTCAAATATTTGCCCAATTTGACAGCCGGGCATTTTTTTTTAAAGATATAAACCAAAGGATGTGAGTCTCCAGCTTCAGGCCTTCCAGTGCTTCCCACTGGTATAGCATGTCATCTGAGCGTCTCTCGGTCTAAACGCCATGCTTGCCCCACCTGTGGCCTGTCTCCCTGCCCTCCTCTTGTGTCTGCCTTCTCCTCATCATTCCAGTCATTCTTCACAGCAGGACTTAAGAATTGATGATCTGAATACTCTGGCCCCATTTCCTTGTGTGACCGGTGGTTGCTCATGATTTGTCTCCATACCACATAGTTCACAGTGGGGGTTTCCTTGACCACCCACTCTAAATAGGCCCGCAGAATCTGTTTTCCCCATCTCTCTTTCTAGCACATTATCTTACTTTATTTTCTCCAAAGCACTTAATCACGGAGTTTGCCTTATTTATTAAAAACAAAACAAAACAAAACAAAACTTATCTGATAGAATGTAAACTTCATATAAACAAGAACCAAGTCTCTCCATTTCCTGGTGACCAATAAATATTTATTGGGTGAATAAATGCACAGAAGCTCTGTACTTTTAATTATAGTGTTCTTGATCACGTGGCAATTCGTAGCTATCATTTTGGCCTCATTTAATTATGATAGCGTATTGAGAACTTTGCTCATATACTTTAAGTCCAGACAAGTTTTATATTCTTTCATTCACCTGATATCGATAGCTTGAGAAACAGAATTTAATAGTAAAATTAGCAAATAATAAAAATCCAAAATTAGAATATTGAAAATAAAAACACCAAGGTTAATTTTTATAAAGAGACGCTCCCATTAAGCACACAATATGTCTCTAAAAGTTACACATTTTATTACAGGTTGAATATGTACAAGATACCCAAGTTTTATGAAAATAAATATTCTTAACCTTAGATTTGAAACATTCAAACTCTGTGAGAAAACTTGCGTAAATAAAATATTTTGAGTTACTATTGATCACAATGTTGAAATAAAAATCTAAGAAAATTCTGGTTATTGAACACAATAGATAATCCTCTGATTGATATTTTGAATTTGCATAATTGATATATCGATGATCAGTGTGCAAAACAGTCTTTAAAATTTCATTTACAAGAGACATGATTATTCATTTCAGTGACTATTTAGTGCCGATCCATCCAACAAAGCTGCTAAATAATAATTTTAAATGTATCTTCTAAAATTCAAGACTTCTGAAGGTCATCATCAACATTTCATGAATTCAACAAACAGATTTCTCATCAAGTTAGAAAATAAACCGAAATGTTACTTCTCATATAGCACACTCCCAACATTAAGCATTGTACCTTAAAATATAAGCTTTTACTGCTCTTGTACGAACACTGGCTTAACAATTCATGCATTAGATATTTGAAAGTGAGTTGTAAATTTTATCATTATGGAGTCATTAGATAAATATATTTTATTTTAAAATAAATGTAGAATTTAGGTAAAATTTCATCTGTGTCAATACAGCATGACTCTTTTTAAATGGAAAGTCTTATGATGACTTAATACCAAAGTGTGGCTTCAGGTTAAAGTATGCTACAAGTGCTTCTGCTTTATCAGAATTTCCTTTTAGGATTTATTGAGAGGGAGACATTCAGAGTGTCGTAAAAAAATAAATAAATAAATAAGGTCGATGCTTTGTTGTTGTTGGGCTATAAACACTCTACTTTGGTTGGTCATAATGCTACCAAAATCCACACGGTACTTAATTTATCTAACCTTCTGATAGTGAATGAACAAAGGTAAAAATAACAGGCTAGTTATAAACTAGTACTATGGTGATGACATTGTGAATTATTTAAAAAGGGCATATTCAATGTGACCATAGAGCCATCAATCATAATAGACATTGATGAGAAAAAGAGGTTTCAGTCACTTCCTATCTGCAAGGAGAACAATTCTATCTCACAGGTAGCTATGAAGTGCTGGGTGACCTGATGTCACTTGCATTGTTGCTCTACCCTTTGAACGGAGCGAGTAGATTCTCTCAATATTAGAATCGAATGAGTAAATAAATTCGCAGTTCACTGGCACTCTCCTTCCGAGTGCACACTTCAATTTGTCTAACAATAGAGAGGACAGAAAAGCAGAAATCTCTTAAAGCGCGGATGAATTTTTTATGGAATGTTCAAATCCAGCTGCAAAGGATGGGGTTTTAAATGGTAGCAGACACTCTTTTAGAGGGAGCCCCAAGAGACGGAATCTTTTGGAAATGTTTTGTACTGAATTCATTCCTTTCCCCGTACACATCCGCAGCTTTTCTTTTTCCTGCTGAAGGCCTGCTTTTACTAAATTTTTCCACCTTCCAGTTCACATTGATCATCAGGATGCCAAATAAAAACCCTTTCTTTCTTTATCTTTAGTATACAGAATGCAGTAGAATTTCAATTTCAAGCTGTGTAACAACAGTTTTAAAGTGCAGGTGTGTAATACTGCTTTAGTTGTGTACTTCATTCAATAGGGAAATCAGGTATGCAGGGGGAGAATGAGATGGCCGCTTAAGGAATTTTTTAAAGTATTAATAATTTAAATTTCTTTATTCTGTTCCAGTAATCAGAATAGTTGCATTTACCACAGTTCGTCATCCCAGAGGTTTCTACTTGGAAGTGGACATGGCCTGCATTAAGTTGTGTTATTTAAATTTTTGAGTATCCGTTTCCTCAGTTCCACAATCCTACAAAATGCTCTGGCATTCACAAACCCCAAAGCTACACAAATGTGCCTCTTTTTTTCTTCTCTATGTGGCTATATGGTAAAATCCGCTACTTCGCTCTAGCACATTAGCACTTTATGACATAAACGCATGATTAGTATGGATTTTTTTCTTTGCAAAGATTCTCTTAAAAATTAGCAAACATAGGTAAATAAACTTTTCTCCTTTACCTCTCTCCTCCCTTGCCTTCCTCCAGGCACAGGTTATCACCCCTCCCTATTGGAATAGAAATATGAGATGCGTTTGCATTGCATTCTGCATCTACAGCATAGTCTCTGGAAGCATGTACACTACTCATTTTTATTCACTCTTCCTCTGTAATATATCTTGGAAGTATATTCATCTCAACGTAGCCTCCAAAACTACTTTTAAAAATGTGTACCACCACTTAATTGTTAATAACAGGTAAATCAAAGGTAAAAGATAACTAATTAATTTTCTAGCTCAGTTTTATTTTACTGTTACTGTTTTGAGAAAATATAACAAAACCCCATTAGTGTTAAGGTAAGCCCATGAAACAACATAATATAATGCAAGAAAGACATTTAATAGTGTAGAAGAATGTTAAATTACTAATTAACTCCAAGTTACTGTATAAGAAAGCATAGTAATTTACAGGATTATTGCAATATGCAGCTTGGATTGCCACGAGGGTCAGCTAGGGAGCATTTCTTTCTATTTCCCCCCCTTAGTGTGGTGGTTACTGTAAAAATCTTCTCACATTAAAATGCACCGTCCTACCCACAGTTCATTGCTGCTAATTAGCAGCAGTTGAGATTTCGCTAGCAGTCATTTTTTTTCTATGTTAAGCTGCCAAATGTTACCAACTGCTCAAGATTCTCCATGCACAAAGTGTCCAGCTGCCCGGCTTGCACCACAATGCTGTGTCTTTCAGCTGTTTCCTGTCAACTTTAACACCTGTGCAAAGAAAACACTAATCAAATTATCTGTACTGGCTTTTGTTATCAGAAGGAAGGTTATCAAAAGTGTTCTGCATGCTTTGGCCCATGCTCATCGTCTACTTCTCTAAAATTGCAGTGAACACACACACACACACACACACACTCACACACACACGTCTTTTCATCTAAGCACCCAGTTGAGACCAGTGGCTCTCTGAAACTGAAATCACTGCCACGTCTGCCTTGTCAAAGTCAAGTGTTTTCAGTCTATTTAAACTTTTATTTAAGCAATAAGGCTCAGGAAAGTCATCTTTTAGTTTTACCTAAATATATAAGAAGAATGCCATAACTTTGATTAATAATTGATTAAATAAACCATTCCTACATCAAAGACAGGAAGAAGAGCTGTTCGCTGAAAGGCTAGACTATCAAATGGGACTTTGTTGTCTTCAACATCGCTTTAGAACTGCAGCATCACAGAGTAAGAAGAACATTAATTTTTGAGGCCTTAAATAATCGTGTAAAATAAAACTGACTCCTTTTTGTCCTAATTAAACACTAGTAGTGTTAAAAACACTATACATTTAGAAATAATCATACAGCCTAATCATTTCCTGTTTCATTGGCTTTATGACTAATTTATATCTAACCTTCTTGGGAACCTATGATCAGAATGTACTTTTTTAAAAAATTCAAAGCAACTGGAGTTTAATACCTGTGCAAAGGGGAATAGGCACTTTAAAATGTTTTAAAAGTGAAGGGTGACATATAAGGGACTGCACTGCTAACACGATTCAGTAACAAAGTAGCCACCGCATACTTACAGAGTCATTGATGAATGTCCAGCTCGTTAGTTCCTATACTCTGCTTACCACGAGGAGTCTGATGTCAAAAATGATTGTAAGTGTATAAATGTGCATGTATTTACATTTATATTAGCTTTACAATAAATTTACTCAGGCAATCAGAATTGAAAGAGGACTGATGTTAAATCTCTTTGATACTATTATTTTCTTTAGATCTCAGTTGAAATATTATGACTGAATTCATTCTTACTTCATTTGTACTTGAAAAAGGCAAAGGATTGTGAAATTTACCTATGACAAGAGTATAAAATTTATTGTGCTGACAGGAATGAACCCACTCAGACTATGATCAAAACTATAGCCCTAGGGTAACACAGAACGAGTGTCAACTACATTTTGCTGTTAAGTTTCACAAAAATCCCCTCTAGGAATTTCAATCACAATATTCTAAATCTCTATTTATGTAACGGTTACAAAAATAACAGGGCAGATTAAAAAGTATATAGGTGCTTCAATTTCAGAACCATAATTTTGGGATTTTAGAACAAAAATATATACTTTAATTTTCCCTTTATACAAAAAGGGAACAAAAAAGATATCATTCAGAATTCAAGACTACCTTACCAGAGATTAATATGTAAAATTCCTGCTAATATAACAGACATTTCTTTTCCCCGAACTATTCAGAATTTCTTCAGCCAAAATCATCAGGTAAGTACATAGATATGACAGTATCACTGTGATTACCAACGAATTTTCTTTTTTCTTTTTCCTTCTCCTTTACTCTATGGACATCTGCACTTGGAAAGAGACAATCAGTAGAGGAATTTGAATGTTGCTCTTTAGTCCATAGCAACACAGATGATCTTACAGTGCTGGTAAGAGAATGTGCAAAGGAGAAATTGTTTAAAGCCAATAATCGATTATCCTTGTTCAAGTGTCTGACTTTTCATAAGTAAGTAAAGGCCTTCAGATCGTGAATCAGGATTTTGAACAAGTTGCTTAACTTTGCTGAACCTCAGTAGTTCAGTCTGTACATTGAGGGTAATGACATCTATTTCGTAGTTTTGAGTTGAGGAGTAGCAAGGAGAGTAGGCAGGTCTGGTACCTTTCCGATGGGTTGCAGATCTTGACGCAGAAGTGGTAAACTCCATGAGATAGTGCTGGCTTTGCTCCCTCTGATTTCTTCCTTATTGAATCTTGCATAGAAAATATTGAATAAAATAAACTCTTCCAAGGGGTGCCTGGTAGCTCAGCTGATTGAGCATCGGACTCTTGATCTCAGCTCGGGTCTTAGTGTGAGGGTCGTGAGTTCCAGCCGAGGGCTGGACTTTGTGCTGGGCATGGAGCCTACTTAAAAAACAAAACAAAACAAAAAAACCTTGAACTGTGGTATAACTGATTGAGGAAGAGGAGAGCAATATCCTCCCAAGAGACAGATTTTTGTATGAGGTAAGACTCACTGATCCATTAGGTGGCTGAATTATCCCACGGAAGTACATTGGGTTGGGAGAGGGGTTAGAACAAAAATATATACTTTATATTTTTATATCCAAACATCTGTTTGGAACTAATGTTATAGCACCATTGAAATCTCACTAGACTCCCACTAATAACATCATCCCTTCTCATATACATGCCTACAAATTTGGCTTTTTAAAAGTCTCATGTGTTACTCAGAAATCATTTTCTCTGAGGCCCTGTTAAATTGTGACATATTATTATTTTATGGCCTTTGAAGGGGAATAGAAAATAATTAAAAACGGCTGCTAAAAAAGTAAATATGTGTGGCATGAACAGCCTAGAGGCCAATGATAATCTCTAGTTGGATTATATGCAATGAGAAGTGAATGTGTTGTCTCTAGGGAAAAAAATGCCACTGAATCAGCTTCGATTCTATTCTCAGACTCTCATTTCCTCAAATAATCAACCTCGAGTAATCCAGGACAGTATTAGTGATAGTACATTTTTGGACAGGGCCAGTCACCAAGAAGTCAGTCTAAGTACCTACAAAGGAGAAATAATATAATCCTGACGTCACTTATAAAAATAAAAAGCAGGTAGCATTAAAAAAGATGCTGTATGACAGATGACGATGATGCTGACGATGGCGGCCACCATTTAGGAAGCTCTTAACGAAACACTAACCATCTATTCCTCTAACAAATAGGATGGATTTCTGTGCCAGACGTCAGTCTAGGTACTGGGGGGTTGGGGGGTGCGCGGGGAATCAACTAGCAAAGTGAACAACATTTCTACCTTCTTAAACTCACATTATGATGCAGGGAGAGAAGCCATACATAAAAATAAACAGACTGAAATAAATAATTCAACTAAGATAAACAGTTTAATCCCCATTCTGTGGATGAGAAAACAGAGGCAGGGTGGCAAAGTCACTGGTCCACACTACAACAGCTGGGATAAGGCCGAGTGGACGTCCACCCTATAAGACTCTTCTCACTACTTTACGCTGTGTCTCGGAAAAGACTTACCACGTGTACAGCGGAGAAAGAGGTGGCTTTATGTTCGAATTTGATCATAATTTCTCAAATAAGAAATCTCTGGCTCTATTTTTGAAGGAGGTTTGCAAGGCATTTAGACAGAACGCACTTTGGGTATCATTTTGGAAGACAAGAGAGATCACCTTGACTACGATGGAGAGTAGAGGGTAGCAGAGGGCAGGGAGCGTCCTGGTCCGAAGACCCTGTATGACCAATGAGAGAATCTTGACTACCCTGCCGGCCATCCAGGGACACACGGAGTTTTTCACACCAAGGAGAAAAGCCTGATAGTTGTGTTATGCAAAGATTAGTCTGGTTACTGTGAAGGCACGAAGGGCTGAGGGAGTGAGAGATGACACGTCCGGGTGTTGCAAGAGTGTGAACATGGGTCAGCGGGATTGCGGTAGGATAAAACAGTGCAGAAAAATGATAAAGAACAAACTAGAAAAAAATGGTGAACAGAAAGGATTTGAGGTGGAAGGAGTAACTGAGGAAAAGTAAAGTAAAAGAGGGCTTGAACATAAAGCAGGAGAAATGTGGAGTTCTTTCTAGAAATTGGAAGGTCGGAGCGGGGCCATATACAGAGGACGATGTCAGGTGAGAAGGGCTTGGAGCTCAAAAGATCAGGTGGGCTGGAAGTCCGCAGCCCGCATTCCTGACCTTTACCCCTTGATGTCACCTGTACCCAGTGTTTCCCAGGCCACCTTGAAGCTCTTTGCCACAAAGAAGGCGCTCTTGTGATTCTAAGTCCCTGAAAAACAGCATAAATTCCTCTGACTCTTTCATCATCCGGAAAGTCGACTTTGATTCTCACCCAAGGTCAACCCAGCCCACTTGAATCATTTCTAACTAGCAGATCGAATCCTGGGGAGGGGTGTCAGTGGCCACATGTTTCCATTTGTGCTCTTATCGCCCGAAACGTAGAAACAGCAGCGCAGGAAATACGGCGAGAACCCACGTCTCACAGGACCAACAGCAGCACACGCACCCCGTGCTTCTGTGCGTCTTCCCTTCAGACTCTGTTAAGGTGGCCAAGTTGCGCATAGAATGTCCTGCGTAGCTAGAAGTTTGCACTTGCTTTAGATTTAGGAAGCGGTTCTTTAGGAGGGAGTGGGATGGGGAGGGGAGGGGATGAGAATCATCGGCTCGTCTTTACCCCCGGCCTCAGGAGGAGGCCCACGGAGCGGCTTTGGAAAAGCAGCCCCAGCACCGAGCTTCCAGGGCTCCACCGGTAGCGGAGGAAACGCCAAAGGACCGATTTTTTTATGGGCACCGGCTCCCGTCCCGGTGCAGGCGAGTGGGGACGCCCGGGCTGGGCGGGGCGAGGCAGGGGGGCCTGGGGGCAGGCCCCAGGAGCCCCAAGGTGCCGAGTGTAAGGAAAGCGGAGGGAAGGGCCGGGCGGGGGGCCTGCCGGGGGGGGGGGGGTTGTGCGGTACCAGCCGCTGCGCCCCTGGAACCCCTCAGGCCCGAGAAGCTGTAAGGCCGCGTGGTGCTCCCGGAGCGGTCGGGGGATTGGGTCCCGCTGCTGCCCTGGAAGCCCCCGCAGCCCCGTGGCCCTCGCCGAGCGCTCCCTGGCCCCGCCTCCCGTGTCCCCGAGGGGCACGCCTCCGCCCGTGAGACGGGGACCCCCGGATCATTTTAGTGCCACCGAAGGGCGAGTGAAGGGCCCCTTCCTTCCCTTTCTTCCCGGGACGAGCCCCCTTGACTCGGCGGCCCCGGAGGGGGGGGCTCTGGCCTCCGCTGCACCCCGGCACCCCCGCACCCCCGCACCCCCAGCACTCCCGCACCCCCAGCACCCCTGGCACCCCGGCACCCCCGGCACCCCCGGCACCCCCGCTACCCCCGCACCCCTGGCACCCCGGCACCCCCGCACCCCCGGCACCCCGGCACCCCCGCTACCCCCGCACCCCCGGCACCCCCGGCACCCCGGCACCCCCGCTACCCCCGCACCCCTGGCACCCCCGCACCCCCGGCACCTGGGCTCCTTGTGGGCCTCTGTCTGCGTGAATCTTCGCCCTAGATCCTCGTTTGTGTGACTCTAATTTCTAAAGTAAATGTTATTGAACATAATTGAGTATTTTACCATTAGTATAAACCTCAAGGCATCTGTTACTGTTCTGGATGGTTATTTAGCTCTTCGTTCAAAGTTTCAGGGTTAATTTCTTTCCATTTCCGTTATGGCCACGTTATTGTCTGAGTTTCCTGCTTAGCTCCCTCCCGGGCCGCCTTGCGGGTAAGGTGCGCGGGCCCTGACCCCGACCAGGCCCGGGGGGAGGGGACGGGGCGGCGGTGACAGCCGGGGCGGGGGTGGGGGGGGACAGGACGGCGGTGAGAGCCCCGGGCATCGGGGCCCAGCGCAGGCCCCAGGCCGAAGCTCAGCGCGGGTCCCTGCTGCCAGCCTGAGCCGCGAGTCTCCTCCGGGAACCTGGGATTTCCCTCTCCGCGACCCGCAGCCTGGAGCAGGGGCTGCCCCGGACACAGGCCTCCCTTCCGCGGACCCAGCTGGCTGCGCTGCTCCCCTGCAGAACCGCCGCAGGCCGGGGCCGCTCAGCGGTGGGTTCAACGAGAGGGTTCTCGGGCCGGTGATCCTGACACACCAAGCTGTCAGGGGTGGATTTAACAAACGGCTTTTATGGCAGTAGGGACGTTCTCAGAGTAAGTCATTGAAGAATAGGCACTGGGGGCCTTGACGCACGGGAAACTAGTATGGATATTAATTTATAGGTATAAGAGGGCTAAGGTGGAATCCTTGCCTCCATGGAACCTACAATATTCTTAGAAGACAGATACACGAATAAATGAATATGATGCAATTTGATGAATGTTAGGCTTATGCACCAGATCCGTAAGATGAGAGCATGGAGGCGAGGGAATTTCTCCTGAGCAGGGACGGCGGCTGGAGACAGTGACATGTGAATAAAGTCTTTCAGAATTCTCTACTTGATTGAGCAAACTCCCTGAAACCTGTCATGTCAGGTGCATGTAGTTCTGGGGGTTGAGATTTGATAGAAAAGATCTCAACTTTCATAAAGCTGACGTCCTGTGGAGAGATTGGTGAAATAGTAAAAGCAAAGCAACAAATTATTAAAGTCTCCAGTAACGATTAGGGCTATTTAAAGTTTATCAGGGGGATCCCTGGGTGGCGCAGCGGTTTGGCGCCTGCCTTTGGCCCAGGGCATGATCCTGGAGACCCGGGATCGAGTCCCGCGTCAGGCTCCCGGCATGGAGCCTGCTTCTTCCTCTGCCTGTGTCTCTGCCTCTCTCTCTCTCTCTCTGTGACTATCATAAATAAATAAAAAATAAAAAAAAAATAAAATAAAAAAAATAAAAAAATATAAAGTTTATCAGGGTTATGCGATACAGCCTCTTCTTTGCGGCTGTTATATTTGAGCCGAGGCATTGTCTTTTATACAAGAAGAAAGGAATGGGGAGCTGAAAAGAAGCGGGCAAGGGCCACAGCCAAAGCGTTATAAAAGAGATATATCCATTTAAAATTTGGATGTGAAAAATATTTGATCTAGTCCAATTGTCACACTGTATTCACATTAAACGTAAATCTTGAATAATCCATGTCAGTTAGTTTAGCTGCTTTCTCCTAGTCTTAGATACTACATCGCCTTATCTCTTGTCTCCCACCTTCTCTCCAGTATTCTTAAAATGTCCCGCGTATGTGTGAATTTTCTGTACCTGGGCTACAAACTCATAAGTGACAGAAAATCTTTTTATCTGATGCACAGCTTAAGCAGTTGAGTGAATGAAAAATAGATGTAGTAGGCCGATAGTAGCTCCCCAAAATATGTCCCAGTTCTAATCCCTGGGAACCTTTGATTATTATCATATATGGTAACTTCTTGCAGAGAAGATCAAGTTAAGGATCTTGAGATAAGAAGACACTCCTGGATTATCTGGTTGGTCCTAAATTTCATCACATACAGAAGGACACACAGAAGGACATACGTGCAGAAGAGGAAAAGGCAGTCTCACCATAGAGGCAGAAATTGGGGTGACGTGGCCGCAAGTCAAGAAATGCCAGTAGCTGCCAAATCCAGGTGTCCAGGAGCAGAATCTTCTACAGACCTCAGAGGGTATGTGGCCTTGCCAACACCTTGATTTTGACCCAGTGAAACTGATTGCAGACTCAGGTCTCCCGAGCTGTGAGAAAACAATCAGCCTATCATTTTTAGACACCAAATTTGCTTGTAATCTGTTCCAGCAGCCACAGGAAACAGTGAATTTCTGCATCTTAAGCAAAAGGAGAAATGCGGTTTTATCAGCACCTACCGGCTGGAGGCTTCCTCTGAAGCAGAGGAGAGTAAGATGTTGCCTGGGTAGTGCTGATCGCCTAAACCCCTTCCCTGCTGCCGGCCGTGCCATCAGGTTCTGGGATATCTATTATCTATCTATCTATCTATCTATCTATCTATCTATCTATCTATCATCTATCTATCTATCATCATCTATCTATCTATAGCTGCTGATTACTCTTGGTATTATTAAACATGTTACCATGTTCAAATATGTAACCAAAAATGGGTTCACTTATCCGAAGACTGAAAGATAGCTTATGGCCTCAAGGTTTTGTCCTATGTCTTTTATTTTTATTTTTCTAAACACTTATTTATTTGGAAGAGAGAGTGTGTGAGGAGAGGGAGAGAATCTCAAGCAGACTCCCTGCTGAGCACAGAGCCTGACGTGGGGCTCAATCTCAACACCCTGAGCAGAAACCAAGAGTACGATGTTTAACTGACTGAGCCACCCAGGTGCCCCAAGGTTTTGTCTTATATCTTTTAGTTTCAGTGTCCACGTCTCAACCAAACCAGTGTACCATTTGAACTAATGTAGTTGAACTGCTTAATTGTTTAATTACATTCAACACAAATTTATCCTAAAAATATATCCGTAGCTTTTATTGTTTTCCACTGAAAGAGGTAGTTACTTTGGCATGTTAATGAAGCTCTGGAAGTTATGATTGTTTTTTCATGGAGGTACCTATGTATAATAATTATAGAATTGTTCTGCTTGTATATTTAGGTTTTTCTCAGAAGTCTCAGAAGTATCAGCATTAGAAACACAAATAATAATATAAAATCTCAATTTAATAAAATCAATATACAGGAAAGATGCATTATAAATCATAGACCTTTAAAATAATCAAAGGTCCTTGTTGCTCATCTGACCTAACACCTTCCTCTTATATGAGACTAGACTAAGGACCGGAAATGTAGATGATTGAACTAAAGGCACATTGCAAGATACTGGACAAGACAGGAACAGAACACAGGTCTTGTGATTCTTGGTCCAAGACTCCTTATAAGCCCCACAACGGGTTGTTTCCATCCTGCGAGACTACAGTGTAAGATGTTAACTCATTAAGTGGCTAAAGGAAGAAAGGTAATGTAGCGAAACAGTGAAAGTGACAGGAAACAACTGAAGATTATCCAAGTTAAACATAGATATTTTTGAGATTATGAATAATGTGAATATATGAACCTCTATAGCTATAAAATCAATTTTAAAATATAGAAAATCAAAAAATAAAATAAAATAAAATAAAGAAAATCAATTTTATCTTTCAACATAGGTTCAGAATTTTAAATATCAGATTTTAAAGCACCAAAAAACTAGTGTAAAGTCAGCTTTTCTAATAGTATATTGGCCCTTATCACTGAGTACTATGTAGAAAAGTTTAATCCTCCTTTGTATCAATTCTAAAATATTAAACACTCTGCAGTAATCTCATTTAACTTAATTACCCGTTAAAGATCTATAATCCATGGTGTATATACATACATTGAAAGGGAACATATTTCAAAGATAGAAAACCTAGTTTTGGTCTTTGGGAAATCACAAGTCCTCGACTCCATGTTCCCATCTATAAAATGGGTTTTTGAGAACATTCAACTAATTTGCAACCATGGTAGGCATTCATACATGGAAGAGCTCTGTAATCTGTCAAGTCAAGTGTTCCGTGCAGGCTGTTTGTGTGTCTGCATATGAGACAATAATTTCTATTTACTTGACTGTCAGAATCTAGTGGGGCTAAGAGAAAATACATGTCTATTAAAAAAGTAAGAATTCAAGCAAGAAAAGAAAAAAGGAAGGAAAAAAGTATGCTTCCTCCGTGAAAAGTAAATTTAAAGTGGGAGATGACTATATTTATTCAAAACCACAAATACTGTTCCTCATTACCAGGGAAGCTAATATCTCCAAGAGTTACATGTGGACCAAATGCTTAAATAAATGACTGGGGGTAGCTAGCTACAAAGCGGGACTAATGAGAGATGGGATGACCTTTAAAATGACTGAGATTCCAAAAAGTACTGACTCTTTCATTTGTACAATCTGTGTTTTGTTCTATACAAAACAAAACAATTAACATAGTCAGAGGCAGAATTGCAAACCTAACAGCGAACAGGACTGGGAGCCAGGGGACCCAGGTTCCCCCCTTGGTTCTTACTCGCTCTGCGCGTGACCTCCAACAAATCACTTAATCCTCCTGGGCCGCAGCCCCATCACTTCCAACATGAAGGGGGTCTAAGGTCCCTTCCAGCTTTAACACTTGGTGACACTATGATTCCAATTCCTAGCTTCTCTCTCACCACGTTTGACGCTTTGTTGACATACTGTCAGAACACTTCACACGTCTTCAGAAAGCCGTAACAAAACGTTATCAGGTCATTAACACGGATTGTTAAGAGAAACTTTAAAAATATCTTTCGCTGGGTGTTTGTTATAGCAGCTATGTTTATGCCGTTAAATCTCTCCGTGAAGATATAAAGATACATGTCTAAAGATATAGATTTATATCTAAAACATGTCAACCTTGTCAGTTCATACGTGTGAAGTAGAGTTGTAATACAGCTGCGAGCGACAAAAATAGCTATCTGCTTTTCCACGATAAGCATAGTGGTACTTAATCAAAAACTAAAAATGAAAAGATAAATATTTCGAGCATTATGAAAGTGGTACACATTTATTGCCTAACCCTCTTTTTCTTTTTCCATTCCTTCCATAAACAGTTGACACACATAGATAGATACAGGCATGGATATGTGTATGTATGCGCACACGCCTCGTGGCTCGTGTATGTTGTGCATGCATTTGTGTGTGTGTGTGTGTGTGTGTGTGTATGTGTATCTCAATTGCATCTGAGGTTTGTGGAGCACTGAGCGTGCCCTATGAATTGGTCCAAGCTCCTTTCTTATACCACTCAGTACCCCTGAGAGCCCTGAGTGCATTCTCTTTGTTAGCACATACTGATGGACCTGTATTCCTGAAAGACTCCTTCCTGGTGATTTTACTCCTTCTTCCCAAACCCCCCGCCCCCAGGATAGCAACCTGTTCCTAAATTGTCAAATTCTTATAGTCAGAAGTTTACCTGGCCTCAGGCAGGTCTGCAGATATTCTTTTCTGGACCATTCACAGATTCTTTTTTTTTTCTTCTCTTTCTTGGGCAATATCAGCTTTTTCCTTTGCCCTCTCCAGTTTTAAGCCATATCTTCTCTATCTTTCCAATGGACAGAACTTTACTCCTTCCAGCACTCTTGACAATATTTCAGAAGTTGTGTGTATGTGTACTATTGCTCATCACAATGCTTTCCAAATTGCTGAAGAGTGGTTTTGCCATTCTTCCTACATATTTGGTTTAAAACCCAACACATCCTTGTAATCTAACATTGTTAGAAAGACAGCCACCACTACTCCCAGGTGGGCGACAACCAGAATATCAAGCTGTCCATCCTTTATGCTTTGCACCACAAGCCAGTGGTGAAGCATTGCTTTGGTATCATATACTAGAATCTCTTTGTGGGCAAGTTACTCCATATCTTGGGTCTGGGCTGAACGGGACTTCAACCTCAGGGTGTTGATGATCTGCCATTTTCTTAAAAACCTTGAGAAAGAGTAGGCCTTATCTTCACAGATGAATTACTTTATAGCAGTATGGCGAAGAAGGGAAGATGTATTATTTAGCAGCTCTTGAAATCGTGGTAAATGGGCTTAAATTTATTAATTGATTTTATCCATTTTACTTTGAAAAAGTAAATAAAGTAAAGTAGAATAAATGAGCCGTGTAGTTCCAGCCTGCTGAGTATTTTAAGCCAAACGGGAAATTAATGACGTGATTAAGGAAAAAATGGCAAAAAGAGGAAAGAGAGGCTTTAAATACTTAATCTGGATGAACACAACTGTAAACATTTTTGTATTCTATTGAATGAAAATACGAGTATTTTGCTGCGATGTCCACTCCTCGCCCTGAGCACTGCCGCCTACTAGGGGCTCTTTGAGTGACAGCCTCGGTGCCTAGAGGGGACCTTTCTGGGACCCGTGTCCCTGCAGGCGTCCGCCCACCAGTGGGCCTGCAGGCCTTGCTCCCACCGGGGAGCCCGCAGCCACAGTGTGGGCCCGTCTGCCCCTGCGGCCCTGCCGTGCAGGAGTGCAGGAAGCAACTAGAAACGCAGAGAAACGTCTCACCTGAAGTACTAGGCCACGCTGAAGGGCCAGAGACCTCACAGTCAGTCAGTACCGAGTTCCCCTCCTGCAGCCTGCGTACCCCAGGTAACCCAGTAGCCATCCCCCCCTGACGCAAGTCAGTTAGGTCCAGAGATTCAAATCTGTGCAATTTGTAGAGTCCCAAGCAGGCTCTCTCAGTTACCTCCCTTCACCCTCAAAAGGATTCTCACATTCGAAAGCTCCCCTGCGGACACGTGAGAATGCACGTTGGAAAGATTATGGCAGCTGCACTTCTTTTAAAAAATTAATATCATCACTTAAAATGTCAATCACTAAATCTGTCTTTAAAAATGCAACTGAAATTAAAATCAATGCAAGCTTCTGCCCCAAAGAGGGGCCATCAGCGTGTTTCATTAGAACTCATTCTAGCTTTCCCCCTGCTGCAAGTCTCGCCACAAAATAAAACATTTGCCAGCTAATGTGGATCTGGTGTAGCTGTTCCAGTCAGAAGGTCAAACGTACTGAACTTGCTGCTGGAGCCAAGTTCAGAGGAAATATGAAAAACACAGAAAGCAAAACCTTACGGTGAGCTATAAATACTCATAAATACACTAAAATTTGTAGTTCATTATGCTCCTGTTTTGTCCTCTCTGCCAAAGTCAAAAAACACATGCACCTCCGCTTTAAAAGAAATTTACTGTACATTAGGAAGCAAAGCGCCCAGTGGTCCCGAACGCTGCCAGTTCTCAGCAGGCTAAATACGTGCTGATTGCAGATTTGACGGGGTACATCCTACCCAGTTTTACATATGAACATTGAATTTTGAATGCAGGGCGTGTGTGTGTGTGTGTGTGTGTGTGTGTGTGTGTACTTTTAAATCACTCTCCAAAATAACTATTGCCAGAAGCTATCTCACCATTCAAATAAATGATAATGAAATTGTCAATAAGACTGCCCAGTTTTCTAATCTCACAAACTATGTAAAAATACCCACTAAAAGGGAGTAGAGCATTTATGACAACGGAACTAGGCGAAGATACTTTATATGGCTCTGGAATCAGCAGGTGAAAGCAATTTTTGAAAGGTTCTAACCTAAAACTTTGACTTTTAGCGTGGTATTTTAATGTTACTTCAGTTATCAACTGCTATTTCTTTCAGTAGAGAGCTATGTCATAAATTTATTTTCAGTTCAATATCATTTAATGAATGCACTGTCTATAAAAATAAGCCTCTTCTATGAAATCGGACGTGTTTTAATCGCATAATCTGTTGAGGAAACATAACAAGCATAGCTTAGAGAGCTCTGGGACTCAATGTATGGTCTAGAGACCAGCAGTGTGGGCTCCTCCTGGAAACTGGTTAAAAATGCAGAATTTCAAAACCTTGTTCAGAACCATGGAATCAGAATTTGCATTTAACATGGCTCCTCTGTGATTTTTGTAGCTGCTAAAGTTTAAGAGACACAGATGTAAAATAATAGACTGATTCGCAAGGATATAAAATATACCAGTATTTTCTTAGCGAAAAAGTGAAACTATGCTTTAAGTCCAGCTGATCATATTGGAGCCCTTTAACTTCTAACCACAAAGGAATCAGGTTCGGATTATTGAGAATTATTTTGCAGGGCAATGATCGAACTGCTTTTTAGATGCTATCCTGCAGGATTGAATCCTTCTTCCAAAATACAAACTTGTATATTTTCGAGAAAGGTGAGTTTGGTCTTAATAACCACATGAATTAGATTCAGATACAAATAATCATGTTCTCGATAATTCCCACTGACTAGGAAATTTTTAGATTTCCTCCTTAATGATATTTAATTTCATCAGTTTAAGAGTTTTGTTTTGCTTCCAGCTTGGTTTCTTTACACATTAAATATAGCCACATTAAAAAATAAAATACTATTCTACAACAAAACACTGTATTTCTTTTCTTAAAGAACTGTGGCCCATAGACGTGAAGCGTTTGTCTTTCTTCAATAGAAGTTGCCTCTCTAGGTCAGGTCATAAATCCACTGCCATGATAATGTAGAGGACCGCCTGGGAGGCCCCCTGAGTTTATACCTGGCTTTGTCCAATAGAGATCATTAATCTCCAGGTCTCTCAATCTGGTTCTTTTGAAGAGCTATAAACACACCTACTGTGTTAGCCTTTCCTGAGATATTTTAAAAGAACTAATATCTACAGTGTTCTAGCCGGATCAAACAGAGCCAAATCTAAACTGTATCTGCCATCTAGAGTTTGCTCTCCTGCCACTCATGAATATCCCACTTGAAAGCTCCAGTGTCTCCTTCAAAAACCCTAATTTTAAAAGCACAGGCGATCAGTTTACGACTCTATCACACATCCTATTTATCTATCAAAGCTATTTAATCTTTTGGGGAGGGCATTTTGTACACTACTTTGGAAATCTGACAAATCTGACAAACTTTCTTCAGATAAATGCGCATTGTACATTCATCCGGAAAACTATATATAAAATTTCAAGGACTTCACTGGCCTCCAAATGTCTATTCCAAAGACTTCAGTTGAAGAACCCTCGCTGGTGACGGCCCATTAGGTACAAAGGCCTAATATGCACAGAAATAGATACTTAACTTACAAAATACCTCTAGTAGGCATTTATATCTGTTTCTCCCTTTAACTAGTATGGTTACCTGCTGAGAGGCTCTGGTGTTTTGGTTTGGTTCATTTTTTTCAGAGAGTATAAACTCTTAATGTTAGGAGTAGTTTAGGCTTGGAAATTAAACATTCTGGGAGGGATTATGGATTATTTCATTAAAACTCTCTCTCAAATATTATTAGAAACACATGAGCTACTTTCCTTTGTTTTCACAAATTTTAGGATGGAGATTTTACTTTTGACTGCAATTTTTTTGGTATCTTTATATAAGTAGCAACTGAATAAAATAAGTCTATTACTAGCAGTATAAGAGCGGGGGGAAACCAATAACCTAAGAATATACTGGATTGGTTTTCCTAAGAGGTGTAATCAGAGCATTCTGTTCATGGGTTGATTACTCTCAAGGTGGTAGGGAAATGAGATAGACTACAATTAGGGCAGCTCTTACAAGCATGGTGTTTTAGATCCATCTTCAAATTAACATTGATTTTATTTGGGTTAGCACATATAAATGTCCTTCAGAGGTACAGAATTTTGAGTATCATGAAAACAGAGCATGTCACATGAAATACAGCAATCTCTGGTGGATAAAATATATCACTTACAATACAAAGTCCATTCTGATCTAAATTTTCACCGTATTTCCCCTGGCTGTGCCAAAGCTTGAAATGAATTATGAATATAAGGCAATTTTACACGACTGAAGTCATGAGATCCAAGACAAAATGCATGAAGCCCATTTCAAGATGGAGTTTCTGATGTTTTAACCAATGGACAAATAATATGGGTTTGAGGAGGGCACTCTATAGAGCATTTGCAATAAAAAGACATTTTTAAACAACTTTTTGTTCCATTGTTCCAGACTTTTAAGATTATGTTTTATTGCATTCAACTTTGCAATGAAGCTGGCAATGAAGCTATTTCAACCTTAGGTTGCATTTTTAGAAGCATTATGGACATAACCACTGTGGTGATAATTCTGACCAATTTCTAGGCCTCAACACAACAGAAGCATGTAAGACATTGTTATTAACAAACTAGAATACAACTGACAAACAGACTAATGAAGGAATCTTAAAACTTTGAAAAGGGTTCGCCTGGGTGACTCCATCGGTTAGGCATTCAACTCTTGATTTCCATTCAGGTCATGATCTCGGGGCTGTGGGATCAAGCCCTGAGTTGGGTTCTGCACTTGAAAGGGAGTCTGCTGGAGATTCTCTCCCTCTGCTCTTCCCCCCACTTGCGTGCTCTCTCCTTCTCTCTCATAAATAAATGACTCTTAAAACAAAACAAAACAAAAAAAAACTTTGAGGATGAAACTGTCTTCAGTTTTTTAAGAATTACTTGGTAGAATAGAGGTTAAATTCCATCTGTGTGGCTCTGGAGAGACGAGCAAGAAACAGCTGGTGGAAATTTTTACTGTATTATACAAACGGAATGGACCACTTCGTGGAGATTAAATTTCAATTGTTAATTTATACAAGACAAAGGTAGCACATGCAACTGATTAAGAAGCTACCAATCGCCACATGTCATTTTATATCAGGTTTGTGTTGGTCGAACACAATTTTTCTCTTTGTATCTATCAAGCAGTAATTTAGTAGGCCACCTATTTATTTTGTCTGTAACACTATTGATTAGACAATGTCAAGATCTCTGTTATTCTATATGCCTGTGGTTTACCTGGTCTTGTAGGCACCTTTTCTTTAGTGGCTGAGAGCCATCATCTGGCCTTTCCCACTCAGTAATCCCACTGTTTCCACAGAAACCACAGCACCCCATTCCACTGTGATGCCTTCTGCTATTAACCCCTGCCTAAGAAGACAGCCACCACTTATCTTTGCAAGACTGCTGGGAGAATTCACTAGGCCTCATTTGACAAATGCTTAATGAGAAGTTTGAGTGGGCTACAGATCATAGAATCACTCCAGCATTTCCTTCTTTCTGAGTCTACAGTATGCCAGGAATATGCCTGACTTGCAACCTCATTGATTTTAGACTACTGGTAAATGCAGGTTTTAATTAAACTGCATAAAAGATTATTAATGCCAATGCCAGACACCCAACTGAAATCAACATAATAAATTGCAAATCTCAGGACAGTGTACCTACATCAATGAATTCTTCTCACTCTAATATTTATCTCTTTTTCTTATATATTAAAAATTAATTCTTCTTCAGGTACTCCAAACTTACACTGATTCTTATTTCAAGATCTTGCAACTTATTAATATGCAGGCTAACACATTGTGGATTAGGCTTTTTTTCTCTATCTGGGTTATGTTTGGATCTACTTTCCATTATGATCATGGAAGTATGGTGTTAGGATTTTCATAAATAAGAACCAACATTCACTTATGAAGCATCTCTCCCACATGAAAATGTTAATAGATTTATATACAGATACAGATCGATTTCCTAAGATTGGAGACAGAGAGATCTTCTTTCTTCAATAAAGAGAATTTGGAAATTCAAATTCTTGTCGTAAACATCACACTGGAAATGCTGGCTAATACAAAATTGGGCAGAACGAAGTAAAAACGTCTTTGTTCAAGCTGACATGATATACATGTAAAAAGTATGAATGAGTTGACTTTAAAATCTCCTGTAACTAATAAGTGATTATAGCAAGGTTGAAGGTTAAAGGTTAACATATACAAAAGAGCATATTATTGGCCAATGGGAAAGAGAGAACTATAGGGAGAGAAATATATTTTCCTGCAACAGAAGCCTTAGCCAAAGTCTTCTTACATCTCATTAGTTCAGACTCAATCAAATACACATCCTCATACAATAACCCATGGGATTTACCAATAATCTCATTGTAGTCTATTTTAATGCTGCTAAAAAAAAATACACATTTTGGGCAGCCGGATGGCTCAGTGGTTTAGCGCTGCCTTCAGCCCTGGGCATGATCCGGAGACCCGGGATCGAGTCCCCGCGGTCAGGCTCCCTGCATGTAGCCTGCTTCTCCCTCTGCCTGTGTCTCTGCCTCTCTCTCTCTGTGTGTCTTATGAATAAATAAATTAAAACTTTAAAAAAATGCACATTTTTCTCTCCTAACAGTTCTGAAGTCTGAAACTGATTTCAGTAGACAAAAATGAAGGTGTTAGGAGACCTGGGCTCCCTCCACAGGTTCTAGGAGAATCTGGTCTCTTGCCTTTTTCATCTTCTAGAGTTGCATTCCTTGTATTGGCTCTTGATCCCTTCCTCCATTTTCAAAGCCAGCAGAAGAGCACCTTGCTTTATTGCCTCCTCTCTTCTGTCTGTACTCAAGTTTCCCTCTGGCTCCTTGTAAGAACACTTGTGACAACATTTAGGACCCACATGGATAATCTCCCCATGTCAAAATAATTAATTTCATCACATCCGTAAAATTCTTTTTGCCATATGGTGTAACACTCTCAGGTTCCACATATTAGATATCTAACTAGATATCTGGATATCTTTGGGGGCCATTAATTAACCCCCCATACATATTAACCATAATCTGGGTACTTTGGGTAGGATCAAAAGGAGAATGAATATAAAGAATGCATACAATCTACATTCAGTGAAATGTAGAAACAATTTACAGTTGTTTGGTTAACAGTCTTGCAATTCAAAGTTAGACAGCCTAATCACAAATACTAATAACAGTAATACTAATAATAGTAATAATAATTTGCGTAACTCTTTTGTGATATAAAGAAAGGCTAAAGAAACAAATTGCCCTATGGTCATAAAGACATAGAGAAATATTATCTTCATGATCCCAGAGCAACAATAAAAATGGAAAAACCTAATCAGCATACATGATTATTTATACAAAACTTGTGTTTGTTGATGTGTTTTCGTTGATTCAAATTACAAAGTTTTTCTGTGGTTTCACCAAATAGAAAACATTAAAAATGTCTCTCTCATGTTGCATACATCGAGACCACAAACAAGACTAGAAATTATTATATTTCTTTAGTCAAAGGAAGGAATGGACGATTTTAGGTAATTGTGTAGACAATCTGAAAAAAACAAAACAACCATAAAAGTTTAAATTATTGAAACTTTTCAAGAAAATATATATTTTTTTCAAAGTAAGTGGATAGTTGACTCAATTCTCCAATTCATTTAACTAGTGAAGAACTGGTTACAGACCAAGATGTTTTCCAATTAAATGATTCAATGAGTGTTGACCTAGAATTGTAACATTCAGAAGCTTAGAGGACTCTTCTGTAGTAATCTATTTAATTCTCCTGTAAAATTCTTGACCTGCTAAAGATTCTTAACAATAATACTGAAATTATCTCCCTGATTATGATCAAGAAGCATTTTCTCCATTTAACATGCAGCAATATTTGGCTGAGCAAACATCAGCCAACTCTTTACTAACTTGTCATTTTGGGTAATTGTCTACCTGATGGATTAAAACACAGCATTTTCCAAAGATTTCTGGACAGTTATGTCTTGCATTAGCAATCTTGTACTTTAGTATTAAGGGGTTTTTTTTCTTTCTCTTACATTAACAACTAATATTTAATATACTAAATTATTGTTTTTCTGAGACTTTAAGGGCACAATTGAAATCTGTAGCAGCATAATACCTTCAGTTCTCTTACATGTTTTATTTTACCTGGTCTCTACACAGATTCGGATTCAGTTATTGTTCTTTTCCTTGTTGAGATACTAGATATGCCTGGGGTTATATTCTTATTTATTGATGGTTTTAATTTTGTTAAATTAAAAAAAATTGCTGGTGTTAATTTGTTTATTGCCTGCTACATTGGGAAATGTAGCTTGTTGTATTGTTAGTACAGTTTTTGGACTGGTGATATCTAACTGTACTTGTTTATTATTAACATTTCTTATGTAGTTACTCTAGGGGAATTCTCAGCCAAGGTATTTTAAGTTCACCATGATTTTTCTACAGTTACCTAGAAAAGGAGGCATAAGGATGGAAGATAGGTCTAAAAGCTAACCTTTTTTGAAAGTACTTTTTTTAAAAATAGAAATATGATGTATTTTGCATAATTTATAAAAATAAAAATAGAAAATGATTCCTAAATTTTGCAGACAAACTGAAAAAAAATAGTCTAACTATAAATTGGCTGCACAAGAGTCACAGGGAAAATTTTTTTTCAAACAATTTTTAAATAAAAGTATTTGACTGTACAGGCACATGTCCACTTTATTGTGCTTCACAGAGATTGAGTTTTTTACAAACTGAAGGTTTGTGGCCACCCTGCATCAAGGAAGTCTATCAGTATAATATTTCCAACAGCATTTGCTCACTCCACATCTCTGTGTCATGTTTCGGTAATCCTCCTAGCATTTTAAACTTTTTCACTGCTATTTTTTTATAGTGATCTGTGATCAGTGATCTTAGGTGTTAGTATTGTAACTGTTTTGTGGACCACAAACCTGTATATCGTACTGTATATCGTGACAAACTCCATTGATAAACGTGTATGTGTTGACTGCTCCACTGATTAGCTGTTCCCCTGGCTCTCTCCCTTTCCTTGGATCTCCCCTGTAGCCCAAGACACAACAGTATTGAAGTTAGGCCAGCTAACAACTCAACTATGGCTGTTAAGTATTCATGTGAAAAGAACACTCACATGACTCTCCCTTTCAGTCAAAACCTAGAAATGATTAAGCCTAGTGAGGAAGGCATGCTGAAAGCCAAGATAGGCTGAAAGCAAGGCACTTGTTCCAGTTAATCAAGCTGTGAATGCAGAGAGAGAATTCTTAAAGGAAATTAAAAGTGCTACTCCAGTGATCACACCAATGATAAAGCAAAACGGCCTCATTGCTCTTATGGAGAAAGTTTGGGTGGTTTGGATAGAAGAGCAATCTATCTGGCCACCACGTTCCTTTAAGCCAAACCCTAATCCAGAACAAAACCCTAACTCTCTCCAATTCTGTGAGGAGAGAGGTGAGGAGGCTGCAGAAGAAAAGTTCTAATCTGGCAGAGGTTGGTTCTTGAAGCTTAAGAAAAGAAGCCATCTCCGCAACAGGAAAGTGCAAGGTGAAGCAGCTTGCCGGCCTCTGTCACTGTCCTATCCATTCTGTTCCTTCCCTCCCACTCTAAGTAATATCCACACTTCAAATTTCATGATTTATATGATTATTTTAATAGACCTAAATATATATGCACTTACATATATTTTACACATTTATTTTTAAATAATGGCATAGTATAACACACAATGCTATAGCATGCACACATATATTACACATAGACCATACTGTGTTTCTCCCAAATGCTTTTTTTGGGGGGAAGATTTATTTATTTGAGAAAGAGACCGATGGGCAGCCCTGGTGGCTCAGCGGTTTAGCGCCGCCTTCAGCCCAGGGTGTGATCCTGGAGACCTGGAATCAAGTCCCACGTCGGGCTCCCTGCATGGAGCCTGCTTCTCCCTCTGCCTGTGTCTCTACCTCTCTCTCTGTGTGTCTCTCATGAATAAATAAATAAAATCTTAAAAAAAAAAAAAAAAAGAGAGCGAGCACAAAGGGGAAGGGCAGGGGAGAGAGAGAGAATCTCAAGCAGACACCCCCTTGAGCGCAGCTCCTGACTTGGGGCTGCGACTCATGACTCCCAAGATCATGATCTGAGCCAAAATCAAGTCTGACGCGTAACTAAGATACCCAGGTACCCCTAAATCCTCTTCTTCATTGAACATCGTGTTCTGGAGAGCATGTCATATTTCTTTATTCTGCTGCATAGTATTCTCTTGGTCATTTAACCAGTCCCTTACTGATAGACATACGTGTTCATTCTGATCTTTTACTGTTAAAAACAGTGAAGCATATTTTCATATTTCTATTAGTTTATTATTATGTTTTAAGATCTTGAAAAGTATAACAGCCCGATATATGTTCTGATGGGGAAAAGAACAAAATGCAGATTACCAGGTGAACTGAAATCTAGTCAAACTTCTAAAAGTGACTCTAACTTTATAGCAAATACAGAGGAATTGACCAAATCCAGAATGTGGGAAATTTTTCAGGCAAATACCCAGGATTTTAAATAAATAAATGTCAAGGGGGAAAAAAAGATGAGTCATTATATATTTTAAATGATTTTAGAGGCTTAATTGACAAAGTATAACATATGAACTTTACTTATATCCTTATTTAAAAACTACTGGAAAAAAATAGAGCTCATTTTAAAAAGGGAGACATTTGAACATGGACTATGCAATTAGATGATATTAAGGAATTATATTTTTAATTTTATCTGGCTCAATTAAGCTGTAATTATTAGGTGTACATATTGAAGGATTTGTGCTGAAATAAATTTTTTTGGAATTAGCTTTCAAATACTATGACAAAAATATTGGAGCATTATTTGTTAATGTATTTGTGGTTGAATTGGTATGTTAATAGGATATGTTTTAACGTATTCCAACAAAAAACAAAGGGTATGCAAAATAAAATTGGCAAATAGTTATAATGGTTAGAATTGGGTTATAGAGAGGAATTATAACAGTTCCTCTTCAAAAAAGGCAAATTACAGAAATTTGGGGACAATATAAGAAGTTCATAAACTCAACTCATGTCTTCAGTTTGCAAAACACTTGACATTATATTGGGTTTGTTTTAATTTTCATTATCAATGTTATCAGTGAGGGTCCTTGGAAAATTTTTCTTCAGTTGCCTATGCTTTAGTGGTCACAATTTCATCTCTGATGGAAATATTTGACAAAATTGCATTTGGTGTTTTTGAAAACTCGTAGATTATTTCATAAGCTATACATTTCTATGTATAAATTATAATGCATTTACCTATCACCCAAGCAACTACAAACACTTCATAGAGAAGGGAAGAGGAGAGCTGAGGTCTAGTTCAGAATATCAATAAATTCTGTTTTACAACAAAACACTACTTGGTGCCATACTCACAAAGTTAGATTTCCCTGGTACTCACCAGCCACTGTTCACAGTTCCTTCTGAAATGCAGGCTGCTTTTTGTTGTTGTTACTTTTCTTGTTTTTCCAGGTTATTCATAACCACCAAGAGTACTTGTAATAGTGTATAGTACTATTTTTTTAGATACCTATGAAGTCAAATGAATTTATATCACCTCAGTTAACTTTTCTAACAGGAACTAGTGAGCATACTAGTGAGTAAGCTGTTATCACTTTACTCCAAAATAATTATTTTTGTTTTTGGTCTTAACAATACTGGGAATTGATAAAGGGTTTTTTTCTCCCTTTTTTTCATCACCTACAGCTACAATTATTTTTCTGTTGTGTTATATAACATATAGATATCACCAAGATAAAGCCCATATAGTATTACTTTAGCCAAAATATTAAGCAAACCTTTAAAAATCAGAGTATATTGCTTTAAACAAATTGGTTAATAAATTGAAATATCAATTTCGGCAGACATGCGGTTTATTTCTCTCCACAAATAATTGTGGGAGCAGTTCATAATTAATGGAGTTATTTAAATATTAGCAATTTATCATAAATTCAATTGAGAAATGAGGAGAGAAATTTTGTAATATGTGAATAACACTGGCACTTTATTATCATTATTTATTTTAAAAAATTAATGCAGTCTCTCTCTATATGCTTTCATGTCATCCCTTTACCTTGAGAGTGAAATAGCAGAGACGTGTTAAAAATTTTAAAAATCTTTCAAGTACATGCCCTTTTTTGGATTTCATATGGCACTCCAGTATAAATAATATACTCTAGACAACAGTTCTTAGACAATTATATACACAAATGATACCATTTATCACACACTTCTACTCTTGAAATTGTGTCCATATGTAAGTAATCAGTAATTCGTTAGTAACAGTGATGATTTTTTAAAATCAAACAATGAATGATTTTGAACATGCTTGATAGATTTTCCTTATCTTTTCTTCCATTGGCATCCTCAACCAAATTTGGCAGGATCACTTTGGATAACCCCTTTGTATATAAATGATATGAAGACGGTAATGATTCAGAGCCTTTTATAACTATGGACTTTGAGATACATAATTGTTCTTACTTCACACTTTATTTGACATTGTAAACACTATTTCTGTTATAAATCAGTGTCTCAGCTGCACGTTGCAACTTGGAGTAGACCATTGAGCCGTCCTCTTAAATATTATGACATGGAGAAAATCACATTGTGCTTTAACCTATCAACAAAGGAGCAAAGCAATTACAGAGCTAAACAGAGTCCAGGAAGACCCAATAAAGAAAAATCCAAGAAAATTTGGTGAAAATTCTTAAGGGGCCTTCCAATGTTTAATTTAGGCCTGAGGCATGATTAATATTCTGATTCTAATTCAAAAGACTGAACCACAAAGGTACATCTTTTGGGTATTTTTAATAAGCATAGTACAACACTCTGTGAATTAACAGCTGGTCTGACTGGTATTTTACTTCTTCTTTGCTTACTCAAGTGAAGCAGTTAATATTAGTATAATCATCAAACTAACACTAGTCCGGCAGAGGGACAGATTTTTTTTTCCTAGTGTTGTGATGTAGAATACAAATTTTGAAATACACACACACACACACACACACAAATCCATGGCTGTATTAATATTTATCAAACCATTGGTTTGGATCCAATACACAATAGAAATGTGTTTTTTTTTAAGAAATATAAAAAAAATTAAAGCTCTATTCCATGGAAAAAATAAAATGGCATATTCATATATTTCACAGTTTGAAAGAGTAAGCAAAGTATCAAATGCTAAAATAATTAAATGAAATTGAATGGATGCTTATGAGAAATATTGAGAATATTATAATGAAAAAGTGATAAACATCATTTGTCAATATTCTTGCTAAAAACATCTAATAACTTTAAAATGGGAAAATCTTCTTCATAAAACTGTATGAACAATTATAATATATTTTATATATACCCAAAACAAAGATTGTATTTTCTTAGTCAATGAAGAATGATATTTAGATCATGCAGCATTAATTTTCATAATTTTGGTTGTTTGCGAATGAGATTCCAATCCCTTTTATTATTATCTGATGTTTTGACATGCTCATTCAGATTCAGATTAATCCTTATTTGTTAATATTTGTTGAAAAGAAAAATTATAATTTCTTTGATTTTAATTTTTAATACATTTTCAGAGGAGGCATATTTGAAACAAAATTTGCAACATAATATTTCTTATTGTCTTATGCAGGCCGTATTTCATTTTCCTGACAAATTTCTTATAGAAAAACTCATTTTTCGCATTATTTGTAAGTCTAGCTCTTTTAAGTATTGTCACCAAATATGATCATTCTCCACTTTAATAAATGAAACTACAATTTATATATATTGTAAAGCTTTCATTAATGACATTTAATTAGCTAATGAAATAATTACAATTTGCTGTTTGCCATTGCATTTATGGTAAAAGGCAACATTTTGAGTATTAGTATTTAATTTTAACAATAGCATAATATTAACATTATGAAATGTTTAGTAAAATATTACTACTGTGTTTCTAGTTAAGAAGATGACTACAAAAATTATTAATACCATAATACTCAAAGATATATATTAAAATGCCTTTTTTTGAAATTCTGTAATTAGCTGTTTTAAAACGAAATGTAAAAGACAGCAGCATCAAGTAAGACTATTTAAAAACTGACTCATTTAATCACATTACTAGACGGTATGTACCTTTCCATTTAGCAAATGAGGGATATGAAATATAACTGAATATTATGTATGGTCAGAAATGTTATTAATGTTCTCAAGGTTTTGACTTTAAGCATCCATAGCACTATTACTCTGATGACCATTGTCATCCTCTCCAATTGTCATTTCTATGAAAGAACATCCATGCATCCTCTTCTCCAATAACAAAAGGAAACAAACACAAAACAATATTCATGTTGGTTTTGGTTCCATAATCATAACACTAACTGAACATCAGGTGTCACACACAAAAGTCCTAGGCAGGTAGGAACTATGAGACACTGATAAGATTCAGATTCAATTTTTAAAAACTTTGTACAACCAAAAAAGTATATACCTGCAGCAGGATTCAGCTCCAGAGTCATTGATTTGTGAATTTGGCTAGTAAACAATCTATGTCAAAAGCTACCCAGGTTGGTAACCCTTGCCTGTCAAACAGTAGCTGTTGGATTTGACTGATAAAGCGGTGAATTAAATCACCAACTACTACAAAGGACATTTGTGACTGGCTGTTGAGGAAGTCCTGACATCAAATGTGGCTTTACTGAAAATAGATAATTTGTTTAGGGGAGACATGTAGCAGAAAGATTGATTATGAAGTTTAGAAAAAGAGAAAAATAGAAAAGAGAGAATAATAAAAACTAAATCAGGTTTCAGTTTCCCTCAAAAATTCTCCAACCAGAACTGTAATACAAATGTTTTGGCTTCTTGCAGTTACGAGAAGATGCTAGTGTACCAAAGAAATCCAGATTCTAGTCCTACTCCAGTGAATGCCTTAGAAATTCCTCATAATTTTTAGAACTCGGTTTCCTAGCTATAAAACACCACAATTGTATTAGAGCTAGAACATTTCTGTTGTCTTTTCCAGCCCTCAGTCCTATAAATGCTGTTTTTCTGGCATAATATTAACTATTGCAGTGGAAGCTAAAATAAAGAAAAATTTTCAATATTAAAAATAAAGGAAAGGGGACGCCTGGGTGGCTCAGCAATTGAACATCTGCTTTGGGCTTAGGACGTGGTCCTGGGATCCCGGAGCCCCACATCGGGGTCCCCGCAGGGAGCCAGCCCCTCCCTCTGCTGTGTCTCTGCCTCTCTCTGTGTCTCTCATGAATAAATAAATAAATCTTAAAATAAAAAGAAAGGAAGGGGGTGGGTAGGTACAAGGGACCAGAAGGATGTATCTTCCTATAGGATTCTGGCCTCTAAAGGCAAAAAGTTTCTGGAAAAGATTTCAGACTTAGAAAATTACTTATAGTTTGCATATTAGAGCATTTATACACTGTCAAGTTATTTTAATATTAAATATTCAGACAGTAGTTTATTGCACACTTAAATACAAATTTTATCTAATCTTTAGAGTGAATTTTCATTCCAAAAATATAATCTCCTATTTTACTAGTAAGAACAGAGATTTCTGTTAAAGGAAATTTATAGGGAAGTTCACAAAGGTACATTTCTTCTAAGCCATAGATCATATTTCTATTGACAGAAACAGCTGAAAAAGCCTCATAGAATTTTAGATATTAAAGTGTTTTTAAAGATCATATTCAAGATTTAGTGTGCCATTCTTATAAAACCACTTTCTTATTTTAATACAGGATCCTCTATAGGCCAAAGTATGTATATTACCTGAAACCAACTGGTAGTGCAGTTAGAATATACAAAGATAAATAAAGGTAAACAAATAAGAAGAAACCATGACTTAGTCATATCACACTGACTCCTTCTTTATATGGTAATCAGTTTTCTCTCCATTCTAACTTAATTTTTTAGTCTCTGCTTGAATTTTGTAAGCACATTTATTTATTAAATAAATTTAAATTCAGTAAACTTCTATATCAGAATAATTGTAAATTCCTATGTAATATCTTTTAACAAAGAAAGATACTAAAGTGAAAGATTTTACTGCCTTCCACCACTTATTTAATGAAAAGCATAGTTGTAAAAACAAACGAAAAACTCCGTTTAACTTACTGCTATTAATTAAAGAACATGGATTTACATACACGAGATGTTTCTCAAGCTAAAGTTAAAGGCTATTTGCCAACTTTGTTGTTAAGGAAAGAAGTGGCCCAACAGTTGACTTGGGGAATAACTGAATTAAACATTAAGAATTCCAGGAGGAAGGACTGGTAATTCTGATTGTAGGAGTCAAGATCACCAATGAATACATGCTGAGGAAAAGACTGCATTTTTCCCAATGTTCTGACTGTTTTAAAATTCTATTTTATAATGTAAATGGGAATAATTGATGAGGAATGTTCACAATTTGGGGACAATAGCGAAGACACCAAAAATCATGTGCAGAAATTACAGTGTTGGCAAGTGTTAGAGGAAGGATGGTGGATAGGGCAACTGAATGATCAAATGGAGTTTAGAATTTGGAGTCCATAGACTTTTAATCTATGGTAGCAGGAGGTAGCGGGATTGAAAATTCAAAACTCCAAATAAATGTTATACATGTGTTTTGACTTCTAAACTTCTAACTAGTCTACCGTTCTTGTTGCTCTCAAAAATCTACCATTCTTCTCTTTGTTTCAAGATTTTATTTGTTTGTTTGTTTGTTTGTTTTTGAGCTAGAGAGAAGGAGAGAGTGAGCATAGGGAGGAACAGAAGGAGAGAGAAAAGCAGACTCTGTGCTGAATGTGGAGCCTGACCAGGGGCTCGATCTCATGACCCTGAGATCATGACCTGAGCTGAAATCAAGAGTTAGATGCTCAACCGACTGAGGCACCCAGGTGCCCTTGGGCCTTCCTCCTCTCAATTACTTTCCATCAAAATCTCTGTGGTGTGAAGCTTGAACTTCCTCACTCTATTCCAAACAGAGTCAATTCCCTTAAGGAGAGTCATGAAACTCTGTTCCTACATCCTGCCTCTTCCCCTGGACAATTCCTCTGCATCATTGCTCCAGAGCTGGGGTGTGAACCATAGCCTGCTTCTCTCAGAGTGACACCCCTTCCCTATCAGTGGGTCACTGAGTGGGGGTGATAGCCTCTGGTCTGAGCTTATCCATTGGTCTACCAGCAAGCTGTGGTGATGACGAGAACTCAGTACTCTCAACCTGAGACACTCGGAGGAGAGCTTCTGGCCTTCAAAAGAGGGCCGAACGGATAAAGGTTGCCCCAGACCTCTCTGCTGAATTTGCCTAGAATAAATATCCTGCAGCATCAGGATCAGGGAAGTGGTTAGACATGCTAGTAGCATGGCACTCCTGGGAAACAGGACCCTAAGTCCTAGACTGAATACTAAGGAGGGGGAAGCTTCATCTTAGCTGCATCCTCCTGGAGTAGAGCTTCCATCCTGTTAAACTGATGGGAGGAGGATCATGATAAGGACATTGCTGAAAAATATAACAAATTGCATGTACATGTAGTTTAAGATACAATTCTGGAAGGTCACTAGTCCTCTAAGGCACATCAGTATACTTCCTGGGAATCCATGAACCTTAAATAATAATCCATGATTTGAATACAATTTAGGAAGATTAAGAATATGGAAGTCAAGTAGACATAGTTTCAAAATTCCCTCGGCTTCACATGCACATTTTAATACCAAAGCTCTCCTTTAATGTAACAGTGAACAAAACATCTTACATACCATTAAGGATTTATTGAGAAACTAAAATTTACATCGTTATCGGAAGAAAATATCCATGGTGGCTGTAAATATCACATCAAAAGTCACTTGACTTGAGTTGAAATTCTGGATCAGAAATGATGACTGTTAGTGAAGTTTTAACATAGGGGAGCCTCTGTTCTCTCATCTGGGTTATGTGATTAATAACTCAACTGATTGCTTTGGTGGGCATATGGAGTAGGTCAGATAATCCATAACAATTTCTTACTGCAACGACTGGCACACATAGAGCACTTCATACATGCTAGCTACTATTAATGTTTCTCACTGGTGATACGAGCATGTAATTTGAAGATAATCTTCCAAAGATGCTGAGTTTCCATAATTCCAGTGTTCGTTTTTAGTTGTTGCTTTTCATTATTACTTTTATATTTATGTAACAAAGGAATACTATTTTTATTCTGGACCATCGTGTTTGATATTGCACACATTCTTTTCCTTACATTATTATAGAACAAGAGAACACTGATGATGCATGGCCCGTACAAAGCTTCCCTTGTGTAATATTAAGATAGATCATTTGCCAAAAGAATAACCTCACTAAGAGGCCAAAAACATGGTACAACAAAAAAGTCTTTATGTAATGATTGGTTCACAAGCATCGTGGGCCTTGGGGCATGTTTCAGATTTCCTCATTGGATTAATTCTGTACATCTCTCACGCATATCCACGTCCCTTACACACCAATTTCCCTAGTTTCTAGAATTCATTAGGGATCTTAGCTTCTCATCAAAGTAACTACAACTCTAACTTGCTGCCAGTTTGTTTTTGACACAGAGCAAAAAGGAGCTGGACATTTAAGTCCCTCGTTAACAGTAAACATATTGGTAATAAAAGATAAAAGAAGAATGGAACAGAAAATTTGGATATCCACTAGCTCTTTTGGTCAACTAAAATTGCTCAAGTGGTAAATTTAAGCAATTAAACTCCTAAATAGAAGAATAATTAAAGTTAAAAAAAAACTTGCAAAAGTGGAAAAGGAAAACCTGGAAACTGTTCCATCAAAGCTGAATCATAAAGCTTTAATTATATTCAGGACTCAAGATTAGAATGTTGAAGAATGCGTCCTTTTAAAATTAGTTTGAGTGTTGAGATCTTAAATCAAGCTCAGCACTTTTAGCAGTGCCCTGGCAGATCCTAATGTCACAGCTTTCTCCTCTTCATATTCGAACTTTTGTCATCACTTTGCCATCCTTGACTCTCTTGTGTTCATACATAATGAGCAAAAATAGGAGTGGTGGGATTATTGAAAACTGTGGAGTGTTCAGAGCCAATATCAATAACTTACTATACAGCTTCCCAACTTCAAAGGGATATTGTAGTCATAAACAGAAAAATAAAGAACTATATATGTTGTGTAAGTCCTTGTGCCTCAAGTCAGAAAAAGTGTGTCATTTACATTGGAATTCCTAAAAAGACTGAATTATATATATCCGTTTAGGTTTTGTTTTTATTTGCAAGACCACAACTAGAATAATTACTTCATTGCATCCTAGCCACTTTAAATGAATCTGATCAACCCAAATAAACATTTAAAGAGAGTATACGAACATACGGTTGGTGTTTGTCCTGTATCTCTACAATTTACCTAGAAGAGCTCTGTTTACATCATTGCAAAGAACTCGATTTCCTTTCTTTTCTTGAATAACACTTCATCGTCTTTCAAGATTTTGCTCAGGTGTCACCTCTTAACCTATTCACAGATACATGTATAGCTTCAAGTGGCAGCTTAGATGTCTCTCGTGGGAGACCAAAAACAACCCAAGGTAAAGACTGTGTCATACCAGTCTTTGGGTGCACAGCACCTAATATCTACTAAATGTTTACTCAACACGTGCTAATGAATGAAACAACGAATGCTCATATGCGTGTCTCTCCACCTAAGTTTTCACTTCACTCCTCAGGTCACATCACTCCACCTTCTATGGTGGAGAAGACCTACCTGGTCCTGTCTTGATACTATCAAATGAATTTCAGAGTTTGTTAAAGCTGGGACATGAACTTTGTGTAGTACAGCAGCAAAACTATGAGTTCAGATTGATGACTTAGGCATTAGGAAACAAGTGCAAAAGTTTAAGTGGCATACAACCAGATTTGCACCTCGGCGTCATCACTTTGATAACCATGTGAAGCACTGATTGAATGAGGAAGAGAATGGAGTGAGGTGATCAATTTGGAGGTTAACTTCAATAGCCAGGAGAGACACACTGAATATGTGGGTAGCAGTTGGGCAGGAAGGAGAGAAGCATATTTGAGATATTTAGGAGATAAAATCAACAACTTTTCATTAGAGGTGTAGGTACGAGATGGAGGAAAGGAAAGTGCCTAGATTTCAGGCTTTCCCACTCTACCTAACAAACAAAAAAAATAGGAAATATGGAGATTGGCATATGTGGCAGTGAGTGCACGGATGAGACCATCACTTCAGTTCTGGACAAGTGAAATTAGAGGTATATAAGGGACAACGAGTAAGAAGGTTCAAGCAGGTTAAGTGTGTGAATCTAGAAATCCAGGAATGTTTAGTCCTACAGGAAAAAAAAAAACCACGTTGAAAATATGAAAGCTACAGAGGGATCCCTGGGTGGTTAGCGGTTGAGCACCTGCCTTCGGCCCAGGGCATGGTTCTGGAGATCCGAGATCCAGTCCCACGTCGGGCTCCCTGCATGGAGTCTGCTTTTCCCTCTGCCTGTGTCTCTGCCTCTCTCTCTTTTTGTCTGTCTCTCATGAGTAAATAAATAAAATCTTTAAAAAAAGAAAATATGAAGGTTACAAATATTATTTGAAATAAGAGTAGATGAAATTTTCAAAGGAAAAAGATTTTTCTCCAAGAAGTCCAAAAAATATTTTTTTCTGGATTATATAACTAACAAAGCTGAAACTGACTTACGCAGTAGCTCAAATAAAAGCTAGCATGGTTAACATTTTTAAAAAATAATAAAATCAAGCCGATTCATTCCATTGTGGGATCCACAGAATTTCATTTTCTGACTTAACTCTATCACTTCTATTCAATGCATGCAAATATGATGCATCCTTTTGCTTTGCATATCATAAAGCACATTGATACAGAAATCAAAATAATTCCTTTATCCTTGTCTTTAATCCAGAATGAATTTTCATGGTTGGCACTTCTTTATTTGATCCAAATTCTGTCTTTTGGGATTGTGTATAAAAGCTGACAAGGGTCAAATGATGTGTGGGTTGAGAGTAGTTTCATGATTCATGGGAACTATTAAACTATGCAAAATTATCACTCTGGGACAATGAGTTTCTTATGAAAGCCTTCTTAATACAAAAAGGAAAATGGAGCATTCCATGGATTTTCCATTTCAAAAAATGCTAAGAAGTACATGAAAAATAATCACATAACAGTTTCCAAATAATGGCTATATAGCTCTGTTATCATGCAAACATTTTTTCCACCATTCCTTAGCTCAAGTACTATATATTAACTAGTTCTCTTGTAATTCTGATAATCTCCTGACTGACTCCAACCCTATTCAAATGTGATTTGTTTTTTAATGTTTCTGGTCAATTTTTAATAATTAGAATAATATCTTGGACATTTAACTCTTTGCTGTTTATTAAATTCTTTCATATAATCTCATTAAACATGCAAACTATAGGCCATCTGTGGCACAACTTGTTTTAAATTATGCTTCCATTAGACTTGCATTGTGTAATTCTTCTGACCACATGCATGTTTGGTCATTTTAAAATTGTTTCTCATTCTCTCCAAATATTTAGGAATATGTTTTATAGAATAAATGCTTATAAGTACTCAAAACACTATCTAACAGAAAATAAGAATTTATTGATCTGTCACATAAATAAAAATAAAATGAATAAGCAGCTTCAAGAACATTTTATGTCTCTTCATTTCAGTTGATTCTCACTCTTCTATATACCAGGATCTCAGCTTAACTACTAGGCTTATTTTAGCCTTTCCGATTGCTCCTACTGTAAACCAACTAAAATATTGCCACTAAACTTAATGTGATCGAATTTCAATCACATTTAAATCTCTTTCTGTGAAATGAGTATGATTTCCTAACTTTTGAAACCCTTATTACAGGTTTCAAACTTGGTCAGCCAGCCCTACCTAATTACCTAAGACCTCTCCTTGAACAGTGCATTCTGCTGTCTTGACATGGAGTATTCAAGACATGGGAAAAAAAGCATGCTACTCTGTCCCTTGTGACAAGTGTGTCAGGTCTAACTCAAATGCCACCTTTTCCGTTGAAGGCTTACCTGATTATTATAGTCAGAAAGCAGAGTTTCTTCCCTTCCACTCTGATGGAACTTAGTATTTAAGATTCAAAAGAAATTCATCACCTAATGCAGGGTGTAATAGATACGTTGGTGTGATCTATCCTGCTTAGCAGAGTGAAAGCTGATCAAAGACTGATTGAAATTTGGCAAGTTGAATATTCACACTAAGTGTTCCTGAATGTCTTGAATTAGTTCAGAAATAGCCTATGGTAGATTGATGTTTTTGCTCTGTCTTTATTTCTATAGAGTTCTAACCATCATTGGCCTCTCCTGTCTCTCGGGGCCAGCTTCAAACTTTTGTCTAGCCTTACAAGCTCTGGGGCTGGAAAATGAGTCTCTATTTCTCACTCTGTCTTCTCCCTTTTCTCTGATCTCTCTCTCTTCCCTTGAATTATGAATTATAAAAGAATGAGTAATGGAAAAAATACGGGAAAGACCTATGTATTCGTTTCCTAAGAACTGAAAAAATAGGCATGGCACTGAAATCCATTAAATGAATAATTTTTTAAAAAACTAAAAGTAGGCAGGAAAAGAAGAACAATATTAAAATATTGAAACTATCTAAACGTTTCCTCAGAATCCAAACTACACTAAATGCCCATGCATCTGATCTTAAACAAATGAGAAATTAGGAAAAATAGAATTCGCAATTAACTTTAAAGGTTTTCTTTCATACATCTCAACTTTGGTATCTTATTAATTGTTTAGTAAGCAAGTAAGAAGGCTCAGGGAAGAGAAAGCCAAGATAAAAATACCTAAGAAAAATGAGTCTACTCTACACTAACATTTTGATGTTATAATTATTAAACTGGACAATGCAGTCAGCAGCCTGGTATCAAATTAGTATCATTACTTTCCATGACTACATTATCATATTGAGATTATTATCATGTATCATAACAATTAAATACTGTTAAAAATGATTATAAATATAAAGGTGATATGCAGCTAATCAGTTTTAATGTCCGTTTATCACAAATTCTCTCATTAAGTGCAAAAACCTCTCATAAGTATTCCAATTTGAAAACTACATATTGCTATAACTTTAACACTATGTAATTAGATAACTGTGGTTGTTCTGTAGCTTTCCAGAAAAAAAAAAAAACAACAACTTAGAAATCAGTAAGTGTATATCAAATGAGCAATGCAATGATTAGAAGTAAAAATAGAAAAATAAATATTCTATTTCAAAGCTCTAATAGTGTCCTATTTGATCAAAAGTAAATTTTACAATGACATGGAACTTATAAAGCAGACATTCCAAGTATTTATCCCTTTTGCAATTTATTCTTAATTGAAAACAGTTGCTAGGTATTAAAATATTCTCAAAAGTATTCCTGAGTTTTATGACGCTAATCTCAAACACCACGTTTCTGTAGATTTGAGACTCTACCTACTTATTTCTATTGCCATTTTAAAAGCTTGAACAGAGGTAAGAAACAGTTGCTAAATATTTCAATCTCGTGTAGCACCAAGGTAATGTTGATTTTAGCTCTATTTGTACAATTGCAAATATTATACAGCTTAGCTTGTTGCTTTTCTGTTTATTTATTTAAGCACATATATCATATATGTGTATATTTAGTTTCATGTTGACACATTTTTTAATCTTAAAAATGCTTATTAGCATTCTTACAAGTTTCGGAAACAGGAAAGACTTTAATCAGACCAGTTATCTTTAAATTTAAGAAAAGAACCACAGAGACTTTTAAAAATTCATCTCTAACAATAAAAATAACACTAGAAATAAGCCAAAGTTACCGAAAATCACATCAGCCATGTGGGCTATTTTTATAATTTAAGCTACTGAAAAAATTGGACTGAGAGTCAATTGTTTTTAATTTGTTTAACAGCATTTATTTAGTTAAGAATATCAAACATTCATGATACATCAGACACAAAGATGAAAGCAACTCCTTCTTTATCCATAAGGAGATCGCAGAATTTCAGGGTAAACATTTATATTAATGGATAACTAAGATACAGTTTGGTAAGAAGTTATATAAAGTTTTGAAGCTAATTATATTAAAAAATTCAAAAGGAGAGTGATTACCACTTCTGGCAAAGTTATAAAAGCCTTCAGAGAGGAAGTGATATTTGAGTCAAAACTAACAAGTTGGGGAAAAAGCATTCCAGGACAAAGAACAATACAAGAATGACTGCATGCTGTAGTATAATTACTAAATAGAGTAGGTTCTGTAAATTTTTGAGATGGTAAATAAGTGTAAAAGAGAACTGCATCATTAAATGCCTTTGTCATATATTTTTATTAGTAATCAATAGATGATTATGGAAATTTTATAAATGGAGATATAGAATTATTAAATGCAGACACTCTCCCAAGTCTGACGATGAAAGAATGAATTAGGCACTAATTCTTTGCAAGTGGGAAAGTCAGTGGGAGAAACAAAGATTGTTTTAAATTTTCCATTATTTATGTTTTCCTGACCTGTTTTTTTTTTTTCCAGATAATATTCAAGGTGACTTATCCAATCGCAAATTTAGAAATTTGGAAAACAAATATACAAAAGAAGCCCAAGCAAGTAGAAAATAGAGACTGGCAAAGAGGCTAAAAGTTTATGGTATAAAGAGACACACACCTCTAGTACCTGGCCATGATTGATGACTCTAAGGTTTTTTGCAGCCAAAATAAAAAATATTGCACAGTTACACGATACACAATGTTCATGAGACTTTTTTTTTCTTTTTTTAGGCTTAAAACCTCCATCCGTTTTGATATGAAGTTCAACAGGAATTTCTCATCAGAGATCTCATAAAGAGTACATATTATGATGAAATGTATGTCCTAAGCAATATGAAATATGCAGTAAAGAGTTTCATAAGGATATCTTGTATAAAATTATTCACAATATATCAGCATATAGATCACAATAAAATGTGATTAAACAAAACTATAGGAACCAACAGTTCCAACAATTGCTTCTTTCCACACCTCAAATGAAAGTTTCTTCCGTTGATGTTGCCATAATCCATTGAAGAGTAGTCTCATATTCAAGGCCATCTGTATAAAATGAGCATAAAATCTGTTAAACTCTATTGCAAATTACCTGGGTGGATTTTTTTGAAATCCTACAACTAATACAAAATGAAAAATCAATTAAATGCTGAGGTTGAGTGGTATTGCCATGTGTAATATTCGAGTTTTACATTTCCCTTTTTTTTAAGCAAATACCCTTATTGTTCTCATTGATTCCTAACATACACGTTTACCTGCTTTACATACTGAGATCCTATACAAGATCTCCCATGAAGAAAGCTTGCTGTTGTTGATTTTAAAATTTATTTATTTATGTATTAAAATATTTTATTTATTTATTTATTTATTTATTTATTCATTCATTCATTCATTCATTCAAAGACACAGAGAGGCAGAGACATAGGCAGAGGGAGAAGCAGGCTCCTTACAGGGAGCCTGATGTGGGACTCGATCCCCTACTGGGATCATGCCCTAAGCCAAAGCCAGATGCTCAACCGCTGAGCCACCCAGACGTCCTTGATTTAAAAATTTAAAATGCATGGGAGTGACTGCAGCAATTCTTAGAGTCCTCTCAGTAGATCATTATGACAGTGTTGCGATTTCCTTTCCTTGACTGACCCCACGTTCGCCAGCCTTCCCACTCAGAAGCCAGCCTTCATCTCTGTCCTTAACAAGTGTTTACTCAGTACAGCCGACTTTAAATGAATATTAGGTCAACACTCCCTAAATCTAATTGGGGAGACTGGATACTGGGAAGAAGTGTGCTCAAAATGTCAGCAATGGGAGCTCTGAGGAACACATTAAATGGTGAATGGGGTGTGTGGAAGAATCGTTTTGGTTGGAAAATTGTGGAAGGAAGCCATCAAAAGCCAAAGTCCTAATATTAAAAACTTTTCCTGTACGACTTTAGTTCCGCAGTTGGACTACATGAACTTTCCTCAGTAGTATTCAGCAAGATTATTCCTACTTGGGGCTGGAAAACTGTAGTAAGACCTACAGAGCAAGTAATATGATTTCTGATCTGTGGTTTGTCATCTTATGTTCCTCACTAAACTCCACTTAGCAGAGATGAACAATTATCTGATTCCATGCATTGCCCATTCAGTAAGGAGACACCCATTTCAAAATTGTACTTTAAAGGCAAACTATATTCTTTTTATGTTCCTCTTGAAATTTTCAGAGTTTAACTCCATGTTAGATATCAAATGAAAACAGCACGGGACAGGAGAAAGAGTAAACACAAAAGGCTTTGATCTATGGCATCAAAACTGAATAAATTTTAAATTGATTTCAGTAGAAAACAAAAAAAATCAGCAGTTAAAAGGTGAAACACTAAAATAAACTGAACAATGCTGACAACTCATGGCACGATACCCAGAATGCATTGAGCAAAGAATATCCCCCCAAACTGTTAAATGCATTTGTATTTGTAAAGATGGTTATATCCATGAAAAACAAAATTGTCCTTTGGAAACAACATATCCATTTTGCTTAGAACACAGCACTTAATGGGTTAAAGCAAACTCTCATTTTCAAGGAGGACACCTAGATATTTTGACAGCACCAAGCAATCCCTTGGCCCTCTTGACTAAAAAAACACTGCATGCCTAGCCTTGCTTCCCGATAAATTATTTTTAAAATGATCAAACTGTGTCATATTATTTGTAATGCTATTAAGAATAATATCTAAAGTACTTAAACTAATTATGCCTATTTTGTAAGATTAATTATCATTAATAATTTAACATATTTTATCATTTAAGTCAGTATCCGTTCTGATCTTTAACTTTAGAGAGCACACTGTATATGTACCACATAATTAGGGCTTATGTATCACATAATTAAGGCTAAATACTAGGAAATCAGACTAATGAGACCAAATCAAACTGAATTATTTAAGCTTTTTTTCTTTAATTTTAGAGGTAGAATATTTAGTAATTAAACACTGATTTCATTTTCTTGAGCTTGCATGTGTCTTCTTTGTTTTTGTGGTCCTTGCTACGGAAGCCTCCCAAAATGTTTCCCTGGGGAGTAAAAATAAAGAATCGCTCACTGGCCTCAACTGGGAGTCAAATAATGAATAGAAGCAGGAGGTTTCATTCATTTTCTGTCTCTTCCTTCTTTTGCCTCCCCTCTTGTTTCCTGGTGTCTTCACTGTTTCTCTCCTAAAGATGCCCTGTCCTCAAACTGGAACCTGCTCAGCTTCCTGTCATTTTCTATCTTTCATTCTCCCAGGGCCCGGCTTCTATGATGGAGAATTGATAGCAATTCAACAAACAACATTATTCAGGATTTCAAGTTTAGGAAGGGATATTGTAGAAGGAGGGACTTTTGTGTTCTTACCACTTCACTCACTCATTCACTTTGTCCTACATTTGCATGATCTTTCTTTGAACAGACGTTGATGAGTAGCTGCTGTGTGCCAGACTGTTGTTCTACAGTGCACCTGGTGCTGGTGAGATGTTGAATATGTGACTCTGTCAAATAGCAAACATATTTGAGGATAACATTCCACAAATATTCGGAGTGACTTCCAGGTTCCCAGGGGCTTGGTTAGGGGTCAAGGATAGAGTAGGGGGAAGGAGGGGCACACCTTTGTTCTCAGAGCTGATGGTCTTTTTGAGAAGACATAAGTACATCGTTCAGTAAGATTTCTCATGATACAAGAAGTATAGGGCCACATGGGAGTCAATGGATGAAGCGTTTAACTTCAATTAAGTATCAAAGAAGGCTTCCAGTAGGAGGTGTCATTTAAGCTAAGGCCAGAAGGATGATGAAAATTAGGTATATGTATGTATGTATGTATATGGATGGAGGTGGGAAGTAGTTGGTTAACGTTAAATTATGATAGAATGTTCCAGACAGAGGAAACAACATGTAAGAAGGTTTGGGGGAGGAGAACCCATGACTTGATCCAGAATTAGAAACAAATTCAGTGTAACTGCATTAAGTTAGCCTGGAGAGGTCAGTAAAACTCATAGCTCAGAAACTGAGGCACTATAGCTAGTTAACTGCTTTAAGGGGACAAGCTATAAACATAATTTCTGATTCCAAAGTCTCTGTTACACATGCCAATCCTCTGTACAAAGAAAAGATAAAGTGATTTAATTTAAAAAAAACCTTTGTATTATTAAAAAAGAATGATTCTAAGAAAATTTCTCCTCTCAATGAATTAAAAAATGTATATGATTCAAAGAGGTCAAAGGGAAACATTTACCATCTTACTTCTCATCTCCAACTTGACTCCTCCATGATAATTTCTGTTTCTGGGCCTCACTTCCCTCATCCTCCCTCAGATCTGGCACCAAGAGAGCTGTGTCCAGGTAGTAGGGTCCTTTAGAAAGGAAAGCAGAAGTAAAGTGAGGGATGCCTTTCAGACAGAAATCAGAGCCGTAAGACCCATTAAGAGACTATCCCTGGAGAAGTTGCTAGGATTCCCAACTAAGACAGTAGTTTTGGTGGGAATAGCAAGAAGCAGCCAGGTCTAGGAGACACTTGAAGGAGAAGCGACAGCACACTGAACCAGTTGGGTGATGGCTGATGTGAATCGGAAAAGTCAAAAAGGGTCAGATTTTATCATGAGAACAATGAACAGGTTTGGGGAACATAGTGATTTCAACATTTTCAATAAATTTCATTGTTTTTTTGATTAAGCTTTTCTCAACAGCAGGAACATTCATCTTTATAGTGCTTTAAAAGCGTATTCAAATATCAATTGGATTTGAATGATCATCTTTATTTTCACCCAATTAAACAGAGCAGATAGGTCACTTCTCACATAGGCAAAGTATCTGCAAATAAGTTGTTGTTACCAGTCGATCTTGAAATCTCAACAAGTAGACCCATTAGCTGATTCCTGACACATGTCCTTTGGTGGTCTGGCCTTATTCCAGAAGGGAGAGGAGAGTAATTGGCAGCATAGCCCGTATCCCTGGTCCACTTAGGTAGTCCTTTGTCACCAGTTCAGCCCTTCTGAGATCTCTCTGCCTCACCACTGCTGTTCTCCACTCAGTGATACCAAGGCTTCAAAGAAATTAAAATCAACTTATCTTCTAAGAAGGCTGGTAACCCTTGTATGGAATAGGATGCAAACACTACTTCATTGGCAAGTCCTAGGCCAGGATATGCTATTGGTGGAAAGTAAAAATATTGCAAAGAGTAAAGAAGCATCATTATCCTTAATACCAAGAATGACTTGCATCCAAATTGGCATACTTTTTTACCCTATCCATTTATCACGAAAGAAATTTCTAAGTAATTCTTTGCAAATAGGTTTTTGACATATACTGGCTATTTCTGATGGTCTCAAAACTGACCATTGCTTGGAATTGTTTTTCTTTCCTACTAGGGAAAGAAAATAAGACCATCATTACCACAATATTCATCTTGGGTAGCACAAAATGACATACAGAGTTTGGACCAGGAGACAAATATAATAATACTTTACAAATGAATCTCTTTTTTTCCCCAAAGTAGATTTGGAAGAAATTATACCTAGAAAAAAGATCTTAAACCTGAGTCAAGGAAATAGAGTTCTTCATTCATCACAGAAACAAATAGTACAGTAAAGACATAATTTCCCATAATGTCCCTTGATCGAGTCAACCTATTTCACTCATTTTATTACACAGGCCCTTCAAATGTTTTAGATCTATCCCATCACCTGTCAATTCATGCTTCATTATCCTGCTCCTCAGTGCCATTTAAGGTTGACTTCCTCTCCAATAGTCACCCCTGTCCAAACAGGAGTCATGCATGCCATTTTTCTCCCCACTGTCAATCCAGAACATGGTTTCCTATAATTATATATTTCAGTGAGCTCCATTCTTTCTGCCAAAGAGAGGAAAGAATTCAAACTATCTAGGAAAAGTGAACCTTCAGCCATTTTACATTTGCTGGGAGATTCTCATATAAGATACAGTATTTGTTTTGCCTTATAGTTCCACAGAGTGCTACAAAGAAGGCCCTTAACAGTATGGGAAATCTGCAGCCTTGCCACCCAGTCCTTCTTGAGAACACAGTTGTGGCCAGAACAACAAAATCCTCGATGAGCAGTTTCCCAGAGAGGAGCCATTGCTTTAGCCTCCTGCAGTGTCTTCATGAGCTCACACAAGTCCGCCTGACACACAGGACGAGCTTGCAAAATAAGGATTTCAGTTTCAGAAGGACACCATCCATTCGCCCTGTGAGGTGAGGGACAAAGGCTGCTGTGACGGTCCTGCAAGGAGTCGCTGCTATGAACCTGTACATACTTTTCTGCTCACGTCATCCCTGGCTACAGACGTGCCTTCTGTCCCTCCTGCCACATTCTTCCATAGTCTTGTAATGCAATAGTCACAATGAAGCCGAGTGAACAAATATTTAAGTACCTACTATGAGCCAAAGACCATTACCCTTTAATCTTGACTACAGCTCTGTTGGATCAGTTTAATTATGCCAAATGCATTTGAAAAAAAGCGAGGATGGGAGAGGTTGATCTGGAACAATCACATGGATAATAGGTGATTACAGTCTAAATACTAAGCCAGGTCCCGCGGTTTCCAAAGCTCGTGTTTTCTCCCCCTCACAACGCTGTGTCTGTCTATACAGAAATTTTATCCTGCGAGATCGTTTTGTTGAACTTCCACACACTTCACAGATGCGAAAACCATAATGTCTTGGTTAAATGACTTAATCAAGGTCACACATTTGCATCAGGGCTAGCTAGCCGCAACACCTATGCTCATGATTCCCAGCTCAACTTTATGCTGTATCATATTCAACTAAAAAGATTATAATAGATTCTATAGTGACAATCATCTGTATCATCATCCCCACTGTTCGTTGAAACCACCCTGCAGTCAGCACGGGAACTTCTGCGGGCCTACCGCATCGTGCCCCGTGGTTGCGTTACCCTGAATGACTGCATTTTCAACCAGGACTATGCACCAGTTCAGTGAGAGTCGTATCATTAGACTCGGAGCTTCAGAAGTCTTCACTTTCAGTATCTTAAGACTTAAAGTCTTCAAATAGAATTGTGTGTCTAAGGATGCACAAGGTGGCCTATTTGATCTTTTCACTTCTCTGAGCTTTGCCAGGACTAAGTTCATTTCTAAACAAGAGGAAATAGAATGCTTTCATTTGACTGTCTTGATGAAATGCTGATGCTTTCTTTGTGCATTTTTAAGTTCTTTTTTGAGAAAGGAGGAAAGGATCTATATCATTCATTAGATTTTCAAAAGGTTAGACTTTGTACTGCTTGAGCACTGAGTTAGTTTAAGTCACATTATATTTTATATCCTCAACCCAAAATGTATGGAACATATAGAAACTATATGCAAATAGACGCATCCTACACATGTTTGCTCACTTGGTCCAGTAGGTGTAGTGCATATTCACCTAACCTTCCTCACATAGTGCTATGCAAACATCTCACTGAATTGATTTTTTTTTTAAAGCCAGGCACTATTCCAACATTGAAGTTCCATAGGAAAATGGAAATGCCAGTACAAATTTCTATTTTTAATTTAACTATCCACTGATCCAAGTTTGAACTGAAAAAAACCCCCACCTCAGGATATTATCGTGGAATGGCAGCTCTCACAATGACTGTTGCCTTATTACATCATTTGCAGATCAAGCACAAAGATTAATTTAGGACCCATTAATAGAAGACTTTTCAGAGGAACTTGAGCTCAAATTATACCAATCTGTTACTGTTCCAAAATAAACGCATCAGGTGGCATTTAAATGCAGGTGGTTAACCGTTTTATCAGTGCAGATATTTAAGCTATTAGAAATATAATTAGAAAAATTAAATTAAACACACTTACTGTAGATTCTAATTCTAGCAGCCCCATCCTTAGCATTATGCTATTTCTATTGTAAATTATGAAATGTGCATAAATTGCACAGGTTTGTTTCTGAGTGATAGCTGAACTTAGATAATTAAGCTGTTAGCCATGAACTTCAGTGGTCAACATGGTTATATATCTCTGTCTTGCGCCCGCTCCTCCTTCTTGTTTCCACAAGTCTCCGGGGAGGCAGATGAATGGCACTTGACTCTACCCAGCTACACAGTCGACTGATTAGACATAGTCCTGTACCACAGGTACGCTCAATTACATGCCTTGCAGAGAGTCAAGCATTTCCTGAAGCTAAAAGTGCTGAATCTGTTGGCTTCACACATTTTAGAGTAGGAGTAAACTGTGATCAAACATATTTAAACCTTCAATTTCATTTCATAACATACTTCCTCCTGCTTAACACAGGAAGTAAAGAGTTTATTGAGATAAAAAGGGATAAATCAATTTGCTTTCAAATAATTAAGTCATTAAGAACTGGGCAATGACTTTATTTTTAGTAATTAAGTCATCTGTGTGAAGGGAAAATGTGACATTTGATTCAAGACACAACTTGGTGTCCATCATGATACAACCCTATATTTAATTTTTAAGATGTCAAACAGAACACATTCAGTAAAAGGGTCACGCAAAAAAAAAAAAAAAAAAGTTGTATTTGCTGTCATTATCCTCATCACAGAGAAGTGCTGAGGAAGGACTGTTCTTAAGGCTGCTTGTGTGGTAAGAAAAATTGTTCATTGCTGAAGATAAACCTGAAAGCTAATAGTAAACAAACACTATATATAAAATAACTTTCGATGGATCAAGACCTAACATGCGGTTAGTTTCAAAATCTTTCTTTGTTATATTTATAAAGAGCTGGTTATCCCTTATATTTCCTTATCTACTATGTGTCTAAATGAAAACAGGCAGAGATATTCAATGAGCCAAACTTACGCCTAGTGTAAGGCGGGTTTACATGCGTAGTTATCTAGTGCAACAAAATGGCTCCCTTTTTGAGACTTAAAAATAACTACATATTGTACAGCTAGAAACCCAGTGAATTTTCCCCCACAATCTTAATATTCTTGGTTTTATCCAAAGCTTCAAGAAGCTCTTGAACGTGCTTAATTCTGCAACTTGGAATGGTTCTAGAAATGGCAAAATACTATCTTTTAACAAGACACCTGAAGAAGCCTGGCAAGAATCAATAGGTCTTAGAAATCAAGGGATCCTTTCCAGGAGCTATTTCCTGAGGAACAAGATTGGCAAATCCTTTGATTCCTGAACTCTCTCTCTTATAAGCTAACCACTAAACATTTTATGTCTATTTCGGCTTTAATGAAGGTAGATGTAATTTCTGAACAAGTTCAGGAAAGTACTTCTTTCAAGCAGGGAAACTGCTTAAATTAATTAAGCTAATTAGGTTAATGAATAATTAAGGTAATTCTTTCATTCTCCCCCCCCCCCCACAATTCAACCTCTTCATCTCTTAGTCATAAGTCTTAAATGGTGGTATGAGAACTCCTACATACTATCACACATTAGATGCCTGTTTAATATTCTACATAACTGAAAGTAATTTTTTTGTTTTTTTCTTAGTTTATAGCTTAAATAAGAATGGGCCATCTCTCAGATATTGAATATCTCTCTAATTAGGAAATGCAAATATCATAAATTAAAAATCAGGCTATACTAGAAAAGATATTTAGGTCTAAAAAACAATTTTAATAATCACTCATTTTACATACAATGATAGGCTCATGAACACTTATCTTCATATCCTAGGCTCTACAAAATAGTATTTCACGTGATTCTTTAACTACACAAGGAAGTATGTACTTTATCATAATATTTTCATATTGAGTAACTAAAGACTCAGAGACGTTAAGAGACTTGCTCAAGGTCATATAGCCTGAACAGAGTGCAGCCTGGATTTACCTGTTGCAAAGAAATTATTAAATCTTTTTAGCACTTGGCATATTTTGGGAATGCAAATGTAGAATTACTTCTCCTATTTAGAGTAGATTTCTATAATCTGTGTGTTTTCAGGGAGTTAGTAACTGGTAAAAAGAGGAGAAGTTCCCGAAAACACGACAGCAAAGAAAGATTAAACTGAGTCAAGTGGAAATTTATGTCTGTCTTCTGGACTCCTATTCTTCTGAACACATTGTCAGTAGTTATCCAGTATTACATTTCAATTTAGATGTAAAGCCATAAAAATTGGATTTTAGAGAATAGAGATATTTGGTATTTACTTCTATGATCACAGACATAATTCTGTCAGTCTTCTAACTTCAACTAACCTCTGTCATCCCCCTCACCACTAAGGGGCAATACAGCAGCACACATGTCACTATAATTAGCGTGCAGCAGCAATTTTCATTAGACCAATGATCTCCAATAAGATTTTCCCAAGGGCTGCATTCAGTTATATGTAATAGTTAGGCGGGCCACACATGTATTAGCATATGATTTGCACATGATTTGCATATGCATTTAAAGATTGCATCATATTTCTCTGGATATTCCAAGTAAAAATGTAATTACTACAACATTGAATGTTATGATTTCTATTTCTCTGTACGATCCCATCACATCTGGCTCTGATGGTTTATGACAGAACAGCTCAGCAGAAAACTAGGAATAGTCCGTGAGTAAGAAATAGTCAGAGATGGTTAGGGTCAATAGGAACCTTTTGGGGGGCAATAATGATGACTACTGAGGGTACAATACATTAGACAATTTGTCTCTTTGATAAGGATAAAGGAATAAATGCACACTGGGTGGACCTTCTAGAAATGCCCATCTAGTTACTGCTGGTATCTTGTTGAGCATCTTTTTTAAAACCTCATTACTGGCTAAATGGCAAATTATCTGTTATCACTTGGGAAATCTCAGTTACCTCTTAATTCTAATAGTGTAGTCACAGAACAACTTTAACTGAGTTTTCTTTGAAACCTAATTACTCTCTGTTTTGAACACTAATTTTAAGTGAAGAGCTTTCTATTTCCCTTTAGTTTCTTGATACATATGGAGCAGTCCCACCCAACTAGAGAGCATACCCTCTCCCACTTAACAAGCTTTCTGGTACATTAATGTTTGGGTAGGTTAAAAAAAAAAAAAAAAAAGTCACAAGTAAGTCAACAAGAACTGCACAAGGAAATATTTGGGGAAAAAAATTGGGACCCGCAAACACATCCCAATGCATATTTGCTCTTATATTTATGAAAAGAATATTTTCTTTCCTCTCTGTCTCTTTCTCTGCAGTGTATTCAAAGTCCACATCCCTTTATCTAGGAAAAGTATTGTAATGTTGATTAGATAGATGAGACAGAGAGAGAAAAAGAGAGAGTTAGGTGGGTATGTTAAGGAGGAAAGTCTTCCTCTGGCCTATGGTCCTTCTAGCTGGATTTAGATTCGAATTGACATGAGACAGATTAACAGGAGAAAATCAAATTTAATAGCATGTGTATGGGGAATCCACACAAACATGACATTCCAGACACAATGAGGCAACATGAAGTTTATCTGAGCTAAGGAAAGGGTTAAGTCTAAGGATACAAAGGAGAGAAAGACCATTAGCAAGAAGATGAAAGAAGATATTTGGAAAAACAAAGGTTGCCCTAATTATGCAGATAAAAGTTCTTCGGTCAAAAGAGTCATTGTTAATAGCTTTCTTCTTGGTATAGGCTCTCCTTTCCAATGTAAATGTAGGTAGGTTTGGGGAGGCAGAGAGCTTTTCTTGCATCTGCTGGGTTTTGACAACTTTTAATTTGAGATAATCTTTATGCCAAAGTGGTCCATCTTGGGGCAGCCTGCCCTGGGCCCCTACAATGGATGGATGGATAGATGGATGGATAGATGGATGGATGGATGGATGGATGGATAACAAACAGATGTTTATAAAAATTGTAACTAACGATTGTAGATTGAAAACATATAACTTTAGTAAGAAATATAGCCCTCTGTGATTTCTACCTGTATTCTATTCATGCTTTCCTGTTTTAGATTATCAGAATCATATGGAGACAGTAAAGTATAATTTTCTTTACCTACTGTGGAGTCCTTTGAGCTAGAATTCTAGGGCCTGGCCAGTAGTGAGTGGAAAGTCTTCCACCAATTCTTAGTAATTAACTTACCCAAGGTCATACAGCTCTTGGATGATGGAACCAGGACTTGAACCTATAAATGTACAGTTCTCTATTATACCTTCAAGTCTGTTATATAATCTTGTCTATGTTTGTAATAAATAGACACATCTTCTGTTTTGTAAGCAGAGAAAATATAAGTAACTCTCAGTAACTTCATCTTGCAGGTCACCGAACACATTTGTTCTCCAGATACTTAGTTAACATCCTCAGCAATGATTAAATAAAGAGGAAATATTTATATTTTCCTTATCTTCATTTATTTAACCCATTCTTCTTCACTAAATTCTAGTATAATTTGGTATCATCAGCACCACAAACTTTTAAATATATAATTGTATCTTTGGATAATGACCATGCCTAGGATGTAGGAAATTCTCAGTATCTTTTTAATTAGATGAATAAACAAATGATAAATAGGCAAATGTTATCCAAGATATTTTATAATCATAGAAGGAAGTTTGTAAGATATTAAGTTAAAGTGTAGGATACAGAACAGTTTTTTAGCATGGCCCTTAAAGAAAAAATATATATGTCTACAAGGAGGGAAAAGTATTAACGAATTTAAAATTGTTTACAGTACAAGGTTACAGGTTTTCTTTTTTAAATTTTGTTTTATTTTCAGAAAAAGAATGTTTATTTTTATGAGAAAAGTAATTGTTTTTATATATATATTTTTTTAATTTTAGAAATGGTCTCTTTTATTACATTTCCATACTACTTTCTGGAAAACAACTTGGAAGGCTATATTATAACAAATACTCTAGGTTTGAAATATGGCCTTAACCTTCTTACTGAAGAACCCTATCTTTGTATTTCAATTATTCTCCACTGCTAATTGTGCACAAACTGTCTACAAACTGTCTCTTCCTTTAAACTGAAAATGTTTTAAAGACCAGAAGCCATATTTTATTTAACTCTGAGTCATCCTGTCCCTACACCAACCCTAATAATGGACTTATAAATAGCCAGTGGCCAAAAGAGATATAATAAATATTTGGTAAATCACTTAATTAAAAGAATGAGTGCCACATGGGATGCCTGGGTCGCTCAGCATTTAAGCGCCTGCCTTTCGGCTCAGGGCCTGATCCTGGAGTCCCGGGATCGAGTCCCACATTGGGCTCCTTGTGTGGAGCCTGCTCCTTCCTCTGCCTCTCTCTCTCTCTCATGAATAAATAAATAAAATCTTAAAAAAAAAAAAAAAGAATGAGTGCCCCAAAACTAGGGAGACTGTACTATTGAGTATATAAGTTAAGCATCCTTTTTGAAGATGAATTTAAAATTTTATAAAATGAGTGGCCTAATTTCATAAAAACCGTATTTCTATTGGTATACCATCTCCTAAATATGAGTCATTGATCAAAAGGAAAGCAAACTAAAGTACATCAATCATGTCTACTGGGGAAAAGTAAAAAACCTAAAATAATATATTTATGGTTGATTCTGTCTCTGGTCAGAAATCATTAATTTAGGACTCAAAAGTAGTCATTTTCTTAACTATGAAACTTTCAAAGATTAGGCAAAAAATTATAATGTGAGAATAATATATGAATAAACTTGAAATGTGAATGTTATATAAGAATGCCAGAATCTTGGGGCATCTGGATGGCTCAGTCAGTTAGGCGTTTGACTTTGGCACAGGTCATAATCTCAGTGTCTTGGAATCAAGCTCCACCTCAGGCTCCCTGCTCAGTAGGGAGTCTGCTTCTGTCCCACCTCCACCCCTGACCAGCTGCTCCTGCTCTTTCTCTCAAGTAAATAAATAAAATCTTAAAAAAAAAGAAAAAAAAGAATGAGGGAATCTTACCAAGCCCAAAGAAGTTATGTATTTTTAATTTTAGGTTAAGAGATACCTTTTTCTTTTCATAAAGGATGAAACTTAGACTCAATAGCAAGCAAATTAGAGTTATAATGACTTTTTATATCAGAGCTAAACCTTACATTGTTTATGCCACCCCAAATTACTCTTTGCAGAATAATCCGTGAACAGAGATTTTTCCATTCCAACTTACTATTTTTTTTCCTTTTAAAGTAGTGTTTAAGCTACACATTGGGCAGACTCATACGTGTCCCTGGGCCAATGTGCAGTAACAGCTTAAACTTCCAGATAACAATTGTGATAATGCCTGAACCCAGAGGAATATCTCTAATTATAGACATTTCAGGCACCATAGCAGAAAGTGGAAAAAATATTCTAAGCCAGTTGGATCTATAAGTATTTGGGCTATACTTACTGAATAGATGCGTTTGGTAGCAAAAACTCAATTAATAGTCTTCATGATTCATTCTGTTTGCTGTAGCCCTTGTATTTTGGCAACCTTGGTGTTAAACAAATGTATAAACATAGTAGTCAATCCAAAATTTTCCTTAGTACAAAGCCAATTTAATATGCTAAATTCTTGAAATTATAGAGAAGTATAAAAAATGAGTAGAAGGCTACTTAAACTAGAACTGCAGAATAACTACTTTAACAAGGTCAAAGCACATCATCATTATTCTTTCTCAGTCATTTGTATAGATTTATTTTTGTATTTACCTTACCAAGAATGTATAATAAACCAGAAATTTCAGCACAATAAAGAACAAACATTAGCTGTCTGTGAAAATTATTTGAGAAATAGTTTTTTCATAAATTCATTTGGAAAAAAAATAAATTTTAATACACAAACTTTGAAGTTCCATTTCTACTTTTTGTCAAACTCTGTTTTCAATTACCTATAAGCATAAGTAATTCATATAAATTTCTTCTCCTTCATTAATATTGAGCACCTGAGAAAAATCATATAAGGCTTTCAGAATCCAGATTTTTACTAGATAAATAGCAAAATGAAATGATTATTATTCATGATACTAGTTGGCCTCTTTAGATACGTACCTATGACTGTAGGTATGTAAATCCACCATGTTTAACTGAGTACATCAGCACTGAAGATTGAATTACCCACAACCCAGGGACAGAAATAATTATATTAGAGCTCATTTCAGACCATGTAGTTCTCTATTAGTAATTGTATTGGGCTATTGAGACACAATCATTAGAGACATAAAATGGTCATTTTGTATATTAGTAGTAAAAGAAAAAATCGTAAACCTTTAAGGAGAATTCATAAAATATGTACTTTTGACTCACAGTTAAAACATTGATTAAATTGCACACTACAAAAGAGGGCACTAAAAAATAGGAGGCATCACCAAGGAGGCTGACTACCAACAACCACCTGAACTTTTTACAAGCATCCAGTCACCAATAATGTAACATGCACAGGATTTTGAGACTCATATTCTATAAAATATCCCTAAAAAAATGAAGACACCCTTCATCAAACTGCTGAATGCTTTGTCTGAAGAACAATCTGATAGTCAAGGAGCAACTTTGAACTCAAAGTGTTGGAGAATGTTGCCCTATTCTGTGACTCGGTGTACCCTTGAGAAACTTCAGAGATTTCTAATTAACATTACCATGCTATGGACTTTGCATAACATACAGCCTTAAAAAAAAAAAAAAAAAAAAAAAAAAAAAAAAAAAAAAAACATACAGCCTTATAACCATTTCAAGGAAAACTTATATAATAAAATATATAAATATATATATTACATTTATATTATGTTATATTGCATATAATATGTTAGATACTATTATATAAACAAAATAATAATAAAACTATTTTTATTATAATTTTTTAACAAATATAATGTACAGTGTTATATTCATTTCAGGTATACCATATAGTGACTCATCAATTCTGTAACACTGGGCAACTCTTTTTAAAGCCTAGACATTCTTGTTTAAACTGCAATTGTCCCTAAGCCTGGGATTTATATTGTATTATACTGGTTCCATGCAAACCTAGAAATATAAGTGGATGCTTGGCAAGCTTTACTTTGTATACGCCTCATGAAAAAATGTTATGAGTACTAAGTTAGTCCCATTTAAAGTGGAGAAAACTGAAGCACAAACATGCATAAGAATTTGCCCAAGTTCACACAACTAAGGTAGCAAATTTGAGATTCAAATCCAGATATTCTGGTACCAGCACCCACAAATTTACTTTCACCAGATCCAAAGTTCACTTTTAACAGTGTTAAGAAAAAAAATGATCACTTCTTATTTCTACTTATGAAAGTTTACATATTTAAATGTATAACATTTTCTCTTGTTCTCAAAAGAAAATGGAGACAGTGTTATAAGGCCAGTAGACAGAGGCTTTATCTCAAAACACAACCTTTCTTCATCCAACCCCTTAAGTCTCGACTATGGTAAAGTTAAATAGAACTGGCCACTTCTTTTTTAAGCTAAAAGAAAGAAAAAGAACGTATGATCCATTATGAACCATTTATTTTTTTGCAAATGTTCCATTTGCAATGGAACATTTATTTTTTTTTTGCACGCGTTGAAAGTGTTAAATAAGATCTCTATAAAACTTCCCAATGGCAATGTCACCAGACCAAAAAAAAAAAACCAGTCAAAATTAATTATACCATATACCCTTTAGGCAAACTGGTTCTTAATATTGAAGACTTAATCACTGGCGCTACCTCCACAAACTGGAGTCTCACCCAGACTCTGGCAGAACTTACCCTTCAGGAATGGGGTCTCTGAAAAGTCTAAGTCAGTGTAAGCATGAACGTGGCGATGGGCTCCTAGACACACGGTACGTGAGCAGATCCCTGGCCATGTACCAACTTCCTAAAGTGAGATCCAGAGTTCTCTTCTATGGAAACATATAGAATAGGCAATCACCTATGTCATAGAATTTCTGAACTTCAGAAAAGAGTTTTATGGCCCTTTTTAAATAAAGTCATTGATCTTACCTACAGTTTAACTTATCCAATTTCTGCTCTCATCTTGACCAGATTTAAATTCAGTTAACTCTTCTTAAATACCTACTATTTTGAATATTGAACGTTAGACCAGGGGCTTCATCAGTGTTATTTCATGATTATCCTCAATTTTACAAATAAGGAAATTGAGGCTCAGAGAAATGGAAAAACTTGGCTATGGTATGCCCAGCCAGTCTGTACAGGGTAGTGCTGCCACCCAAACTCACATCTGTTGACTGTATCATATAAATGAGGGTTTTAAGAAGAGTACTATTTTAGATGAGGTCTGAAATTAGATGTGCCTCCAGTGAGCCACCGTACTCTTAGGTCTGACCCTAGCTCCGGCGAAGATAGCCTTGCCGTTATAGGAGGGGTTAGGGTTCAGTTTGCCAAGAATTCCTTGCTCTGAGCCTCTGCCCACTTAGCTAGGGCCCTACGCCCTGTCTAGCCTCTGCCAGCCTTCTTTTCAAGAGGATGCATTTCTGTTGCCTCTCTCCCTAGACACTCCCATGTCCTAGTAAGTTCCTCCTCAGTTCAACGACTGCCTGTCATTTGGACTAATCCTCTTGAACCTTATTCCCAGAAGAAGGGGCAGTGGGATCAATGTTCAAGAGTAGAATGAGAAGGGAGGAATAGATTTAACTATTTCATAGTTAAATCAGACTAAATGGAGATAAGGAAATACAAATACTGGCTATCTGGGTAGGACTTGATAGTTTACACTACATTCCTTGTAAGTGATTAGTGTTACAGTTAATTATCCCCATTTGAAAAACAATAATGACAAAAGAAAAAAAATAGCCTCATGGAGGCTTAAATGGTTTAAGATTGTTTAGCTTATAAAGGCAGAAATTCTGAACCATTCTTAGCCCTTGCTATCCAATCTGAAATCTTAAATCATAAATCCACTTTTTAGATAGATTATTTTAATTTTAGTTTTTATCTACATATTCTTGGTGGTGCTATCAGATCGTATTTGTTGTATTGCAAATTATAAAAATGATACCTAAAAAGGTAGTCTTGTTACGTTTCTCAGTGTCTACTGCTTGCAGAATACATCAGATGCAAAAATACTCCTATTGGCTTTTTATTTCCAGAGTATGTGAATCTCAAATAGGCTGCATTTGCATTCTGGAGAAAATTTTGAGAGTCAAGTTCTATTGCATTTAACAAAGCTGATCTTGTGCTCTCTTCTTCATCACTACAGAGGGCAGCAACAGACAGCAGAGCTCCGTAGCATCACAGAGGAAATGTTAAAAGTTCCTAGTAAACAAGAGGGTTAAAGACGAAGTCACGCTTTAATCACTCCAAATTTTCTTTTGCCTTTGTGCTGCTTAAAATTAATCACATCTATAAACTTTCATATAAGTTAGCAGGCAAATGAATATGGAAAATATCAGGAAAGACTAGATTTTTTTAAAAAGTTGAATCTAAGACATTTTGCAATTATGCCAAAACCAGCATTAAACAATAAACCTAGACTGTGTGCCATGTAATATTACGACAAGTGAAATTTAGTCTGTTTTTTGTCTGGTTGTTTTTCTTACTCTTTGTTATTGTTTTCCTTAAATTTCTGTTTTCGCAAGTGAAAGTACTTGGTATAAAACACTTATTATAAGCATCATTATTAAACGTACCCAAATTTGTTTCCAGTAGCTAAGAACTTTAGAAGCCATGGTTTTATGATAGAAAGATTTGCCTGCAGACTGCCTTGAGAACAGAAACGATTGTGGCTAGCAGTTTGCAAGGAGGAGGACTGCACTTGCTTCTTAGCTTGGTTGCAAAACCCTAAGACTGATTGTACATGCAAAGGAGGGCAGCAAAGGTCTTATGATCAAAAGGGAAGAAATGACTGACAACACGAGCTAGTTCAAAGGAACTAATGGAATAATTAGTCCCAAAAAGACCAAAAAGACTGAAGAATTCATGATGTCATAAAAAGCAGAGCTACTTAAATTGGATTAGAAAATAAAAATGACATGAACATTGTAAATATTCACAGATCACATCATTGACGTGTAATGTGCCGTTAAATGATGTCAAATTAAAGGGGAAATTACATGTGTTAGAACTAGGACGAATAAAAAGAAGACATTTAAAGATACATGGTCCTTCAAGTGAAAATCCCTAACATATATTACATAGATGATCATCACCCAGACAGTGAGACTGAGTGAATGAAATGTACAATAAAATATGGGGGGGTGGGGAGGTACTGGCTAAAAACAACTCGTTTTCATATATCATAAATGGTAGTGAACTTTAAATTTCAGAGGAGCTATTTGAGGAATTTGTTTTATACCAAGCAAACCCAAACACGGTTACAGTAAATAACTGATAGTGCCATTAAACTCTTAAAATCTATCCCAGCATCAGCCCTAAGTATTGAATTAGTATGTAAATTTATCAGAAAAGGAAAGATTCTCTAGGTCTGTTTTAATTTGCACATGTTCAGTTTTCTCTTGGTAATTGTATATGTTGTTTGAATCATTTCAGTGATTTTGGACTTGTTTTGAAAGTTACATGTGACAGGAAGAGAAACAACAAAAACATTGCATGAGGCAAGGGTAGCACCTGCCCTCTTCCTGGGTCTCCCTACAGCTCTTGCTGATAATCATTTATATTATTAACACTTAACTAACCTGAATTTAACATGTAATTCAAATACTTCCCAAGCATATACAGATACTTGAACAACTTCAGGGCAGTGTACAAATGTTGCAAAGCACCATTTCCATTCCAGATACCTCTCATTTCTGACGAATACTCTAGAAAGTTTTTTTTTTTTTTTTTTTATGATAGGCACACAGTGAGAGAGACAGGCAGAGACACAGGCAGAGGGAGAAGCAGGCTCCATGCACCGGGAGCCCAACGTGGGATTCGATCCCGGGTCTCCAGGATCACTCCCTGGGCCAAAGGCAGGCGCTAAACCACTGCGCCACCCAGGGATCCCTACTTTAGAAAGTATTAAAGAAAAAGCCACCTCATAACTGACTTACTCTTTCCATTCATCTATTTTTACTATCAGGAAGTTCAGCTTTACCTGAATCTTCTGTCTTATTAACAAGATGGCAAGTCCTCTTTCTTATACTGAGGCATATTATTATTATTATTATTATTATTATTATTAACATTTAGCATATTTTACTGTATAAGACCCTAGTACCTCAAACTGACACACGAAGCAAAGTCCCCATAATCAGCAGATATTATACTCCTTCAAAATGATCACATATATTAACACTCAAAATGTACTCCCAGTATGCAATAGGACTTTTCCTCAGTCTCAGAAGTTCCATAGGGTTCATTATGGTACCTCTGAAAAGGCAAATGAATTAAGAAAAAAACTATAACCCAGTTTTCAATGAAATATTCACAAGACTGTTTTATCAATAGATATAATCTCCAGGTTTAAATGAGTTTATTTAGGCATTTCACAAAGCACGTGGAACCTGGCTTCTTACATTCCCCACAAAGGAAGAGCAAACGTACGCAAAATATGATTTGGCAAGCAGTAGTTTGGGAAATGGTGGCGAGTGTTTCTCCCTCTTTCTTGTGTAGTTCTAGTGAAATCTGTAAATCAAGATGCTCATTCGTAACACGCAGAGTAAAACAGTGTGGAGCAGTGAGTTTGAGGGTTTCTATTGGGGCACAAGCTAATTAATTAATAGACAGAAAAATAGCAGGCTTAAATGCTTCAATATTGCAAATCAGTACATGAAATGCTCAGTTCCTTTGTAACCTAGACCAAAGGGTATGGATTGCTTCCTCCTTCAGGCTTCAGCTACATGGAATAGTAGAGAAAAAAGAAAATAGATTATTTTTTTTTTCTTGTAGGAAAAAGAAAGGAAACTGACAGTAAACCAGGCTTTGCATTAGTCACTTTAGATATGTAACTATCTTAATTCTCATATTCCTGAAGAAATGAGATCGGAGAAATTAAGTAAAATAATCCAACTCCGCCATACAAGCTAACTATACTTCAAGCTCATTTTACCTGACTTCCAAGTTGGTGGCCTTATCAAAATTGTTCTCGATAATCATTATGCATGAGAATGAGTTTTACAAAAAGACAAAATAATTGGTCTGATTTGGGAATAAAGTTTTGGCTCTGTCCCCAGAAACTCCTACTTGACGATAATCCAGCAGTGCCCATAGCTGAGTGTGAAACCTGGAAGCTACACAACTTAAAGTTTGTATCTTTACCATCAACTGGCTCTTTGATCTTGAGTGAGTCACATATACTTCCTGTGCCACCTTATCTCATTTGTAAAAGTAGAATAATGATATGAACAATACTGTGTAGGGTTGTTCTCAGAATTACAGAGATTATTTATACAAAGAATTTAGAGCAGTCCTTCGCACACAAAAAGTGTATGTTAGGCCATTTTAAGTAATATAAATCCATAATTGGAAGAATTAATAAAAATTTCATTTTACATCTCAAGAATGTAAGAGAAAGTTGCAACTGCTATGTGGGATTTAAGAATTTTAAATTTGGAGTATATATATTCAAAAAGACCATGGATGAGAAAAATGAATAAACATAGAGAAGGAGAAGAAAATGTGAGAGAATGTAAATCAAATGAATGATTGCAATTTCTATAACACGTTGTTTAGAATTAATCGGACATTTAAACATGCATTAAATTCCCAGTACTCTAAAGAAGAGAAAATTTCAGATTCAGTTTGTATTTCTGAAACACACAATAAATCACCTTCCTAATATTATTTTTCTAGGATCAGTTTAAGCTTTCTGGGTACACTGGTTTGATTTTTTTTTTTTTTAACAGAAGCATAAAAGACTGAGTTTTCCATTTACTCCCCTTCCTTGCTAGGGACAGAAAAAGAAAGAAAGGAGAGAAAATTCACTCCAGTAATGGTTAATTTCTTCAAAGCATTCAGAATGTTTTAGATAATCAGTGTAGACTCTAGCAGTGTGGAAGCTTATGAAGGATTAATAAATCTGTTCTGAAAATTCTTACCGCAAATGTGGCAGGTAGGAAGGGTATATATGGCCTAAGGTAAAACCCTTGACAAGACAGAGGGTATCTGGATTCTGAATTGGCCCTGGCTATGACAAGGGATTGTAAATTTCCTTTTGCAGTCTATAATCTTGTCAGAAACTACTGCAATTCTCTCTGTTGCAATTTTCATTAATATTTAGACTAACTTTAATGTAGAAAATGGACTGAATACTGGGTATGAACTATTTTATTGACTCAACCAATAGGTAGCTTTGTGGATTTGCCAGCATTTCTAAGCCAGTTACAATGATTTCAAAGCTAATATTACACAAAGAATTTTTATATACAAACTCCTTTTTTTTAAATTTTTACTATTGAAGTATAATTGACATTATACATACTTTTACTTATAGTCTCTGAGGTTATTTTCTAAGTTACATTAAATCTCAAAGAAAAGCAGTTCTATAGGATATTAGAATGTCCCCATATTTGATCATGTATATCAATAACTAATGGATCTACATGGTGGTCAATAAAGAAAGCAATCTATGAAGAATAACATTATCATATTGTTTAAGTAAATTAACCTTTTCAAGACATGGTATGAAGAGTATAACTTAATGAAGAATATTTTCTTTTTTTTAAGAATATTTTCTTTTTAATTAATATAGGTATTCACAATAGAAGATATGGTCATAAACATACAGACTTATTCTACAACACTGAAGAAAAGCTGATAAGGCCACACTATCAACCATAAAGAGTATGTTTCCAAGCATTTCTGGAAAAATGCAATGAGGAAAAAAAATACCCACTTGTATTCTAAAGCATTCCAATCACACCTCGAGGAGAAAATTACTCATTGCAGATTAACATGCAATCTATTTTATCACAATATCAAGAATACAAATTCCAAAAAATAAAAATATTTAAATATTTCTCTTAAGGTCTTCTTAAATCTTATTCCTGATCCTTTGCCTTCATGTTATCCTCATGACACTGCATCTTCAGAAATGCTTGTATAGATTCATCTAAATTGATAGTGCTGAGTTCAATCAAAACAAAATAGTTTCATATAAATACATACCAAAAAAATAAGTCACTCAATAGATCTTTATTTGTAATCGTACATATCATCATTTGAGCCATATGAGTTCTTTCTAAATATATGCACAGTTCTCTGAGTCAAAATAATGTGTACTTTTCATTGTTGAAAGGAATTCAATAATATTAGAAATTATTATTTTTTAAGTGTATAGTGTGCGGTCTTTGAAAGCAAAGAAGTATGTGCTAGTTTTGACAAGCAGTCCTACTGAAGGAGTAGGCTTTCTTCTGATAAATTAGCACCAGAGCTACAGAGAAGAAAGTTTCAGTTTATGATAAGGAAAATTTTCACAAACATGGCGCAGGATAGCTTCTGAAACATTTATCCTGACACAGTGTTTAAAACTTTATTGGAAGGAGAAACATTCATAAATGGTAGAATTGATTAGAAAATGTAACCCCACTCTAATAGATAAGGCATATTACAGCTATAAATGGAAAATAATCCTACTAAACCATAGTCAGACTTTCACTACTTCTCAGGATTCTTTTCACCTTTTTTTTTTCTTTTTTTGTGGTGGAGGGGGGTGGGAATGTTATTATTTTTTCCCAATTGTAACTCTGTGAAACAATCTCCACCTTGGTCAAGAGAGTAACTGGTAACCAACTTACTTTGTGCAAATTGCCTTGTCTATTATTTCATGAGAAGATGGGGTTAATCTGCTGTGAGACCCTCTTCCATTTCACCACTAGCTCTTTTTGTTTGTTTGTTTGTTTTGCCTTTACTCTCTTTCTTTATTTAAGAAAGTGATGCTTCTTTTATTTGAATTTCATCACCCTTTATTTCCCACCAGTCTTTAACCCTGGGCATGATTCCTTGCCCTAGAAGATGCTTTCCTTTTCCTTTTCAACATGTAACCTTATCTTTGGTTTTGCTTTTATTGTCAAATATTTATGATTGCTTGTCTACCGATTTTTATACTCCTGAAATGTGGTTTTCTTCTCATCACTGGCCAAAACTGTTCTCATGAGCTTAGCAAACCATCTATAGCATACATTTCAAAGTAAAATAGAATCTCACTTTATTATTTACAATTTTCCTCAAACATGCTGTCTTCCTGATTTCCTAATTTTGTGGTAGCAACCACTATCCTCCCAATCTAGGGATGGTTTTGGATGCATCATTTTCCCCTATGCCTTCTTCCTTGACCAAGTCCCATGACCAACCTATGACCGAGATCAGTAGTAGAATCCCCTTTTTCGTTGTAGAATGTGGTTATTGTCCTGAGGAAAGCAGAGAAAACCTGGGAAAGAAACTTCAAGAAGTATACCCAGGTCGCCAAGGAATGAAATGCGCAATTGCCAAGAGACCTTGAGACTTAACTGAAATGAGGAGGAACCACAGACTAAGGATGGAATTCTTCCTGTTTCAAGGAAAGCTTGCCTTACTGGATTCAGAGGATATATTGATCGTTTGAAGCCTGACATTATGTTTTGCTCTGCACAGTGAAGGCTTTCTAGGAAAAATGAAGAGTAGACACTAAAGTAATGAACTTATATGCACCTTTCTCAGGGTGAACTCCGTTTTAAAACATGGCCCTTATTTTTGGTGTTGATTCTAGCCTCCAAACCTCTCTCTGTAGGAGGGCTACCTACTACATTGCATACCTTTTATCTTAAAGCAAAACATGTGAAACCAAATGTGAATTTTCAACTTTATTGGAAGTTGATGATATGAAGACTAAGCTAATCAACCAGGTTGTATGATATCAGAGTTTGGTTAAGACAATGGAATTTGTTTGTTTGTTTGTTTGTTTGTTTAACTCCATTTTGGATTTTTAGAAAAATAGTCAAGAAAAATAGAAAGTGGGCTAGAAAAATAGTCAATTAAATTTCTAGGATGTAGTCAGAATCATCCTAGTTACATAAAATATAGCTTAGACAGTCTTCTAAACATCTAAATATTTTAAGCATTAGAGACTTTAGTTCATTTATCCCATCTTTAGTCAGATCATCTATCTATCTTGTTTGTTGACATAATTATTCAATTTCAGCCTTCATTAGAATTTAGGCTTAAAGTCAAAGTCCACTTGGCATTACAGCATTTAGGAATGAGACATAAATTGACATTGTTGGCAATGTATATATTTTTCTTTTATCTCTCTCTTTTTTTAAAATTTTACATTAGTTCCTTGGTTATATCCTCTCAGGATCATACTCTTACAGACTACTCAAAGAAGGGACATCGAATTGAGTAATACAAAATAATAAGCAGCAAAAACATAATATCTCCCAATACGATTATTCTAGAGTCACTGCTTTATCTAATTCCATGATTAGGATGTGTCTCACAAATTTTCTGAGTGATTGATAAAAAGACATTGCTTTGAATTCTAAGTACACATGAAAATGTATTTAGAGTAAATATCATTATTTTAAATATTTTTAAAACGGTGCATTTTACTGATTTTAGAATCTAAGTGAAGAACTTATTTGCAAAAGAAACGAGCAAACAATAAAATAAAGTTTTTTTAAGATATAAACTTGGATAGAATTAATTTCATTGGCCATGGTTTTTCTCCTTGATATAAAGAAAACTGATAGTAGTTGATACTTGTCATCTGGTGTGTTAGTTTTATGCAGGAGGAGCCAAAGAGTCAAGTCTTATAAATCTACCTACTTCCTACTCAAAAAAGTTTTGTTTATAGAATAAAGCAGAGAGAAGGCTGGGCAATAACCCAGATATTTAATTTGTTCTGTAACGAGTTTGTATAATTTGGGAATGGAAAAGTTGATTTCCTTAGCTGCAAAAATTGCCTAATTTTCTCACTTATGATCTCTACTTCATATTATAGTCTTCTAAAATGGAAATAAAGAATGCACTAGAAATTCTTAAACACAAGTATAGCCAGCAAATAATACCATTTCAGAAGTTAGGGTAACTCTTAGCTTATCCCAAGAAGTAGACTTTGCCTCAGAGGCAAAGTCCTCTATTTCTCTTTATTCTCCCACTCTTACAAAACTGCTAGGGTTATCTTCCAGAAAGAGAAAGAAAAAATAGGGAGGAAAAGGAAAAAAGGTAAATGGAAAAAGAAGTGTAGACATTTGTAGTCATTCTTCTGGTAAGTATTACAGGAGACTCAAACTCTGTTCCTAGTTTGTTTCATCAGCTGTCACAAAGTTCCACCTTCCCATGATTAGCCATCTTTCCAGAAAATACTTGCCCTCTCACACCCTAAAATATTTTCTTTTCCTATGCTCTCCATTCATCCCACAATGGCTCCTCCTCCACCCACTTACCTCTTACTTAATTAAAAACTTGGTCAAATGTGATTTCTTCCATGAGGCTTTCCCTAATAGTTCCGTAAAGTTGGTTGTCCTTTCCAATGTCTTATTGCAACAAAATGGTAAGCTCTTTCAGAGAAGAGGTCATATCATAGTTGATAATAAATACTTGCTGAATTTCATTGAACTTAACTTCATCCTGATCTAAAATAAACCTTTCTCCATCAAGCACTTTTTGTTTTGTCTTGTTTTAAGATTGTATTTATTTACTCATAAGAGACACAGAGAGTGAGGCAGAGACACAGGCAGAGGGAGAAGCAGGCTCTCCACAGGACTGATGGGGATCTGATGCAGGACTCCGTCCCAGGACCCCGGGATCATGACCTGAGCCAAAGGCAGATGCTCAACTGCTGAGCTACGCAGGTGTCCCCATCAAGCACTTTCTGATTCTCTATTGAATATGGCTTTTTTCCTTAAGTGCTAAGGTTTTAATTCTTTTATGTCACTAACTTTATTCTTGTATTAAAATTAATACACAAAAATACTACTCCCCATATACATCATGAAACTTGATGCCAAAAAGATTGTGTTTTCTGACATACTCTAGAATAGGTTATATCATAGTTGCTCAAGTATTTATTACATGAATTTCATATTTTCCAGATATCTAACATATATGTATCAACATTAAAAACTCTGCCTTCAAATCCACCGAGTTTGCAACATTATATGATGTTTATAATATCCTAAACATCAAACATATAACAAGAGTTTTAGAGTAGGTATGTTTAGATATGACTATAAAAATTAATTTTGTTTTATACGTTTTCTGTTATTTTTGAACATGAATTTTTGAATTATGTATTACTCCATAATTAAAGATATAAAGATTTTGAAAGTAAGATCCATAGTCTGTACATAGAATTGCTATCGGGTCTTTGAATCTCATAAAACTTTTCCCCTAAACTTAGCATATTAATGATATGATTGTATTTTTTAAAAATGACTAATTTATGATTAAGAAAGACAAATTTTACCCACCTATGAGTAATCTAAATGGTCTTCCCCTCTCAATATAATGTTATTCTCATTATTAAAGAATTAAATCTTTCTTGGGTACTTTTAAGGTGAAAAAAAATAATGAACCAATTCTGTTTTACCCAACAGAGAAATAGTACAATATGTTATTGTAATCTGACTTGTATCCTCCTTGTAAAGCACTAGAAATTATTATTTTAAATTGTTAGATTAGATTTTCTGCAGCTTAGTATATCGTAATGTAATTTCTAAATGCAAATGAGCTACTGTACAGCTTTTCCATAGAGTTGTTCATGAAAGCCAAGCATTTTACATATTACAGTGAAGTGCATGTTATTAAGAAACAAATTATAATGAAGCTTAATTTAGTATGAAGACAAGATACTGTAGCTTTATAATGGAGGACAGTACAGTAGGGTATGTATACAGCAAATACGTCCCCTGCTGAAAAATTTAACTGTCAAGAGCACTACATACACCAGGAGTGGTAGTACTGCACTTTCCAAGATTTCCATTTGTTCCCATTACTTCCTGGTGGAATTACACCTGAAAGTTATCTTAGTTTCCAAATACTGACCAATGTTCTTTTTGCCGAGTAAAACCTGAGATCCATCCAGTAATACTCCAAGGAGATTTGAAGGAGTTAAATGCTGCCTTTCTGCTTTCAGGCTAAAAAGTCCCTATTTCATTCATCTGTGACGAGTATTAATTGCTGATTAGGTTTTTACAGGTAAATATCTTGTCTTTCCACAGTACTTTAAGTAGATGAGGACAGTAGCCATAGCTTGCACTGCTTTTTTCCTGGCCTGGAGCCGATTTGGAGTCAACCCAAATCTGTCTGTACCTTGCTGTACAAAATAAGAAGCTAATTTAATCTTGCAGATAATTTTTTTTCTCTAAAAAATAGCTTGTACCAAATGCTCTCTAAATTCTCCTAAAAATAAAAAGATTCTATGAAACATGACCTAATAACTTCTCAGGGAAACAACTGTGAACTGATTAAATTGAGTAACAAAACTGTTAGGAGCCAAGGGTCTATGGAGGAAAAGTATATAAATATACAAACAACGGAATCATGAACTATGTCACTCTTTAAGATCATAGTATTCCGTGGACTCTCCAAATCACTCTTGCAATTGGTGAGGATAAACCATGTAACTGCAATTCAATCACATTGAAGCATCTGGCCTGGTCTAACACATCCCATCTTTATACAGATTGTGGAGAGACTGTCTTTGGGAGAAGAGGAACATAAACCATAGTAATTAGTACTACAAATAGCAAAATGGCCTACATATTATAAAACAAAACTCCTCAAAGATATGTTTCTTACTGTTTCTAATCATAGTGTTCATTAAATAAAGCACTGTTAAAAAAAGAAAAGAAAAAAAAAGCAGAGACGTCAATGGGTTTGTTGCATGCAGAAGAAACCAGCTCAAAAGCAATTCATTATTAATGCCTGAATATTCTTGCTAAACAGTTCTGATTATTTCACAAGAAAGAGGTCAAGGTAGTGGAGAAAGGGATTTAATCAAATAAACTCTCAATCTCTCTCCAAATAGCATTTTCATCCAGCTGCATGTAAATTCATCAGATGACTAGCCTCCAAAAGCACAGGCAAGGTTAATCTGCTATGACTGTTAAAACTTCTATGATATGCCTATTGAATAAAGATTTAAAATGGGATGAACCATGCAAGTTACCCCAAATAAGGCTTTTTTTTTTTTTTGCTCATAAAATAAATGAAATTTTCACTGTTAAAAACAAGCAACGAATTAGTCATATTTCTTTTATCTAAATTGGGATTTATTATTTATTTCTTAGAAAGGGTCTCTGTGATGTTGTGTAGCTTTCATTTATTGGGATTTTTAGGACTTCCTACCCTCGGGTCCTAGGAATTCAAAATGTTTCTGCTCTGGTTGGAATTAGCTTAAAAACTTTAAGACCTCAGAAATCATATAAAAGAAAAGGTTATAATAAGTTTTATGATAGTTTTGAAATCATGCTGATTTACTTTTACTTATATGCAAGATCATAAAATTCATCACATTTTAATCCAAAGGCAATATTGCTGGCAAACATTACCAAGTATTTTGGTGATTTATTACTTAAAAGATAAATGTAATTTCAATTTCCAATCCTCAAAATGTAAAAATGGATGGCGATAACGTCGGTAAAAAGGCATACTAGTGTGTATTTTTACAGAGAAGGAAAATACATATACAATTACTGCACATGCATTATTTTACTGACATATTATTGTCTGCTTCATTCTCTATGAAACTTTATAATTGTGTACAAATACATTATAGAAGTTAAAAGCACGTTTTCAAATATGGCCAGGCGTTCAATGCCTTCTACCCTGAGAAGGAAGAACTCTGAATTCATTTAAATATATACATATATATATATATATATATATATATATATATATATATATATATAAAATTCTGCTCTATAGATGTTTCTAGAATCCAAAAATAAATAAATAAAAGCATAAAAAAATCTCTGGCAAAAATACACAATTCACCTTTGGTAACAAATAATCTAAACGGAATTTTCCAGGGAAGTCGATGTCATAATTATGAACCTATGTAAAGATTTTTAAAACATCTATGATCTCTTGACTATTTGAATGCTCATTTTGTGCGTTTTTAAATTTATAATGTCAAAATCCACACGACAACATACTACACTGTGATGTTTAATTCAGCCTATTGCTATTTCAAAAATCCTCATAATACCTTTCTTCCTTGCTAAATTTATACAGTTTCTTTTGCATTGCATATTTCATTTCTGTATTAAAGAAATCGTGCAGCTGTTAATAAATCTTCTTTAAAAAATTAAAGTGTTTTTCTGCTGGCATTCTTTGCCCTCTTGACTCTCAGCACCTTTCTTGAATCATAGACACCATTTTACATGAGGACAATTTCTAAAAAGCAAAATATAACTGTCTAATTAAGGGCTGTGTGATTGGCTAGTTCGCGGTCCCTGTGACAGTTGTGACAAATACACATATTGGCACAGCCCTAACCTCACTTCACAGTTTGCAACACAAAGATGGTATTTTCAGAAATGTGAAGAACACTCTGATACAAAGCTTCACCTTGTCTAGTGCTATTCCATTTAATTTTTTATTAACTGCCTGAACATATGCCATTCTAGAAGAGGGTAATAGTTACAAAATGTCAGCAGAAACATTTAAACTGCTAAAATGTAAATGATTTTATAAATTCGTAATGAAAGGTAATTGTCATGTGGGCAAAGTAACAGAAAAACAGATATGCGTAAATGCAAAACTGGTAAAAAATACATCTTATTGGTTGGAGGTAGGAAAACCTGAGTATATTTTAATGAGTTCTGTAAGTAGTATTTAAATAAAATTAGATTCATAAGCAGAAAATGTGAATTGTATGATATTTTATTTTCTAACATTAGGAAAGTCCATGATAATGACAGGAACTCATGGAACTTTAATGTGCTGAACTCAATAAGCAGTAGGATATCGGGATGCTCCACGTCGTTCGAAAAACAAATAAATCAAAGTAGGATAATATAAAGAAAAAGCGTCTTCCTATCCGGATGCCTAAGGCCTTCAAAGCACGGAATTCAGGCCCGCTTGGCAGGCCCCGTTGCTTGGCAGGTGATGAGCGTCCCCGGCCCGCCTGCCCTCGGCCCAGGTGGGCGGCCAGCATCCCGAGCCCGCATCCCGACATCCTGAGCCAACATCCCGACATCCCGAGCCCGCATCCTGAGCCCGCATCCCGAGCCCGCATCCTGAGCCCGCATCCCAGCATCCCGAGCCCACATCCCAAGCCCGCATCCCGACATCCTGAGCCAACATCCTGACATCCCGAGCCTGCATCCTGAGCCCGCATCCCAGCATCCTGAGCCTGCATCCCAGAATCCCGAGCCTGCATCCCGAGCCCGCCCCCCCCCCCCGGCCTCCCGAGCCGCAGGGCCGCCCGCCGTTCACACCCGGTCGCCGCAGCATCACGTGGCGGCGGCCAGGCCCCCGCTGTCCCCGCTGGCGGGTGGGCTGGCCTCGGAGGGAGGCCCGGGGGGGAGGGGGGCGCCCCAGGCCCGGAGGGGAGCGCGCCTGCACGTGGTGGGTGGCGGGTGGCAGGTGGCCCGGCGCCCTCGTCGCCAGGGGCCCGCGCTCAGCCCCGCCCGGGTCGCACGGATCCAGGCCTGCGGTGGCGGCGGCGGCGGCGGCAACTGAGGAAAGCGCCCTCTTCCTCCGGGCGACCGACGCCCCATGTCTACCGTATTTTGAAGGCGAAAGTTCCCGAGAGATTTGGGGGTTTTTTGGCAGTTTGATAAATCAGACTCCAAAAGTCTCTTTCCCGGGCCCTCGTTTTCCATGTAAAAATTAATTGCATCACAGGTCTGATCTGGGCAAGAAGCACACTTACAAGGTACTGGCAGATGAATCTCGAGGTCCTTTGTTTGAGACAAAACGTTAAAAGACTAATGTGGTAAATAGAAGAATTTTACCATCTGTGGGCACAACATTTTAAGGCATAATATGTTTTGTAATCTAGCCTAACGTAATTTTATTGGCTATTCTGTGCGGTTCTTACATCAGACACTCTCAGAGGCCCTGGGATCATTTTATATTCACTGGAAGACAGAAAGAAATCCAAAACCTAGTTAAATAAATTGTTCATTTATTCCTTCCCTTTTATGCACCAAGATCTACATGTGGTCATTAATTATAAAGAGACTATTATAGCACCATATTTTCATTCAATACGATGTCCTGGTATATATCAAAGAAGTCCCATAATTAAAACAGAAGGGCCACAATGACAATTAAAATTACAATCTATATGGGGAAAGAAAGTACAGTTCTGCAATTTTTCACCCTGTCACTGTCAGCTGCGCGGAATATTCTGGTCACGTCTCTTGTAAAGCAGCCTAAATTCTTCTTCACCAATGCAACCTCAAAAGCATTATCAGCACCTAAGCAAAAGCCTATGCAAGTATAATTTAATACGAAGCCACAGTTTGCAAGTAATAGCGTATAAAGTGATATTTAAGTGGTGTTTTAAGCACACTTCTGATGGCTACAGCCGCTTTTCCCTGGTAAATGCGTTTTCCTTTGAGTAGTGATTACGAGTCCTGGGTGAAGAGGTCCTGTGTGCAGGTCTGTCTGTAAGCCTTACTTCCAGCTGCCAATCTTTACTTCACAGTGAAGAAAAAGCCACATAGCACCTTGTTCTTACTCTTGTATGCTGTCATCCCCGGAGCCTGATAACACAAAATCATTTCCACATAACACTTCCCTGCTTCTGCCTCTTAAACCTTGAGACCTACACATTGTGCGTGCACTTGCACCCTTGGCAACCGGCTCCCCGGAAGGCCCTTCCTTTGAACCGCCCGAGTCTTCCAGCGGACTCTTTCTAACACTTATCTTGGTAAATATCTGCATTAATGGAGTACAAAGCTTTTTGGTAGCAATATGTATTTGCTACAATTTATTGTCTATAAAAGTCACGAGCAGTGAATTATTACTCTTAAAATTGTGTTTTTCTTTATAATAACTTTAAACCGAGCACTCATATATGAAGCATGCAATGGAGATTGAGAAGGTTTTGTATAATAAAACTGTGACATGGTCATTTTTCCCAGTTTTGCATTACAGAGACACACTCATGCATGGTGCTTTTTAAATTCTTATTATGTGTGAGGTCAGGGGGTCGAATGTCAGAAAGTACTGTTAATTTCACGGGGTTAGGGGAAAGTAAATTCACAGGGAATACAGATCACTTAGCACAGAAAACCAACTCCTCTGAAGTTTGGTTTTACATTTGTTAACCATATCCTTCAGCTGACGAACCATTGAGACCACGGTGACATTCCGGTCCCAGATATAATGGCTTGACATGCTGCAGTGAGAGCGCGGCTCTGACGCCCTGCTCCCCGTGCCAGCCTCACACTTCCTCGGAATCAATGAAGCACTAAAACTCCACACAACTGGAACTGAACAAAGCATGTTGCCATTTGGGCTGTGATGTTTAAATTATAGAGAAAGCAGTCAGGATGTCTTAAAGTTCAATCTGACAAGAAATGTAAAATATATTTCTGTCTTCATTCTCTGGGAAGGTAGCATCTTACCCTGCACAGTATCACTACCCAGAGTCCTTTGGAAGTGGTTCATAAGAGAACATCAGAGACAAAATTCTTGCATTTCAGGGCTCTTTCCCTGATCACAATGACACGTCAGCGTGGGGCAGAGTTTCGGGGGGAGGGTGCCAATAATTGCCTGGATGATACTGCTTTATTCAGTTGGCAGTGTAGGGATATAGTTCCTGTATTTTACCCTTTGTGCTGAAAGAAAGAAAAAAAAAAAAAAAAGGCGAGCCCGCGGGCAGATCCACGGGGCCCAGGTCGTGTCCCCACCCGCCACCAACGACGAGATGAAACAATGGCCCCTCGCCTGCCTGTGGCCGAGGAGCAATAATCAAAATGTGTTTTAACGTGCGGATTGTGAGCGTGCTGTTGAACTCTGGTAAAACCTGCAATTCTCTTTTAAAGAAATAATCCGACGGCTGGTGGAGACAGATGCTAATAGATTTGGTTGGTACTTTCATTTTTATTTATTTTTTTTAACAAGATTTTTCAGATTCAAAACTCAGACTGGGCTCAGCTGCCCCCGTATAATTAAATTTTAATGACATAGGCTGAGTGTTTGTGTTTTGGCAGCATGCTTAATACTGTTAGCATTTAAACGGTTACAACTAGACTTTGAGGGGGGCAGTCCCGTTGCAAGCCATAGGTGACGTCCCTCCGAAGACACTGGGCTTCACTGGGAGGCCGCGGGACTCAGGACAGCTAGCCACAGGTCATCCAGTTGCAGTCACTGTTAAACGAATAAATTAGATTACAGTCCTACATACTTGAAATTCCACGGTAGCCCGAGGGCCAATGCTTTTCCATTTTAATGCCTTTTCCCCAGAAGTAACAGTTCTATATGTTTTGTATGCCAAATGGTCTATTGGTAAATAAAAGCAGTATGTGGTGCTGCTCATAAAATCACCCTTTCTCCTCAAATGGCAAGAACAATCCAGAGTACATATTTTAATCAGGAATTTTTTTTCCCTTTGGAAGAATTATTATTAACTTTGCAGTGGTGTACTTCACTGGCTTCCTTTTGTAATTAAAAACTTTTCCCCCTCAAATCCCCTCTCCAGCAAGCCGCCTGTTGCCTGAAGTTTTAATCCTTCATTACTAGTTAAAACAAAATCACCAATTAGGCACATGAACACGTCTGTATTAATCTCATTAAGGTGATGGCACCAAATAAATTGGAACTATTTTTGTGCTTTTAGTGTGTTCCTATGGCTTTATCAGGCCCTGTGGTCATATACAAAGACCTCGAAGCTTAGTCATTTAGAGTCATTCGGTTGTGGACTGAATGTGGCATTACCATCTATGGCTGAAAATTGCTTTCAGCTTTTAAACTGCACTGACTAGTCTGTAGTTAATCTTAGATCATTCACTCGCAAAATTAAATGAGCCAGAACGATGGTCTTTTTTTTTTTTTTATAAAATAATACATCACAAAACACTTATTTGCCCTGCCCAAAAGAGAGATCAAATTCATTTAAAATCCCATAAACCAGAGTTGTGAATTTTTAATTTTATTTAGTAACAGAGAAATAGAGGGTAAGCTATCTTTCTACAGCACATCATTGCTATAAATTTACATATGGAACATGGTTTGATGCTTAACCAACCTTTAATCTACCTTTGATGTATACTACTTCAGTGAGGTCATGTGACACCCTTATTAATGCAAATGTAAAAAAAGAGTGTTTTGGATCTCTGATGTAATTAGCCATAAACCATGTTAAAAAAAAAAAAAAAAGGAGTGCCTACTTGAGTTACCAGAGTTGCATATAAAGTTCATAGTTACCATCACAGAAGAATAACCTTAAGAAACTAAGTTTAAAATTTTTACTTCACTCATTCCTGTATTTTCTGCCCAAGTGACTGTTAAGGACCATTTTACTATACCGGTGATAGTCAACTAAGTGTTGATTGCTAAATCATTCATTTCATTGGAGTAAAACATTTTAATTTTCATAGGATTTTAACCTGTTTCCTGTAAAAGTAAAATCACATTGGGAGAAAAATGCTAATTGAGGCAGAGGAAATGTGACTTCTTTTCCTTATTAGTGGATGTTATAATTGTTTCAAACATAACCATCTTTTAAATGAAAGCAGTGGATGTGTTTGCTGCTGTGGCTCCCTCCCCTCCCACCGCCGTCCCGCACAATGTGGACCAAATGTATATGTTTTGATTTTGGCAGCCACTAATTTTAGGCTCTAAAAAACTTGTGCCATGTCACAGGAGGGGAGGTCACTTCATCATGCCAGATGGAGGCAAAAAATTCAGATATTTTGAGGGGCTGACCCAGTGTAATTCCCTGGTGGATGACAGGACGTTAAGGTTAGATATTGGAAAATAAGGTCCATGCTACTCTGTCAGTGGGGCTCACGCAAGCTGCCTGTTTGACAGAGAAGGTGGTGTGTGGTCTGGACCTCAAGAAAAAGGAAGTCAGCCACCCAGATCAAAAATTACTCTGTCGGCCATCCAAAAATGATTCTGACATCAGCTTAGAGAGGCAGAAAAAAAATGGTGAAAAAAATGAAAATTGTACTTTATTCCGGGATAGTCTAGGGAAATTCAGGGCCCCGTGATTGCCAAAGCCACATTAGCAACATCTCTTTATTTTTGCTATGTGTTGCAAATGTACCTGACTCAAGTTATGCGATTCCAAAGTTAACCATTCATCTCATTCTAAAAATAGAGTGTCATAAGTATATTACGGGAAAATAAAATGCACTGTCTTTGGACATTCTTTTTCATTTAAACAAAAACAAAAGTCACTGAAATTGATAGAAGCCACTCATTAGTTTTATAATTATTTTGCCCACTATGGACATGTCCTTCCCTTTCATTTGTAATCATTTAGAAAAATAATGATTTAGTGGCCAACACATCATACTCATTTCATTGAGATTGTCCCGTCGGTCTTAAAAACTTTCTTGAGACTCCTTGACCTGATTCTAAATGTAACTACATTCCTTAAATCTTATCATATTGCCACAGTAAGGGATACTCTGCTTATATTTTTCAACAAATTTTAATGATTTAAAGGAACTTTAAATCTACCCAAGAAGACGGAGGAAGTAAAAGGTATGTATATGTTTTTAAATATCTTCCAGATATAAGGTGACCATTTAAATACTTCACACTATTAGTTTTTCCATCTCAAGAAAAATATCTGCATATTGTTGTTTATTCTGTAAAATATTCCTTTTTTTTAATAGCCTGAACCAAATAATTTCTCATTTTTACAGGCTTCACTTCACTTTTCTCACAGTGAATAAATTGCAACTTATTTCCATGAAATTCACAGATGACACAGATCTTTATTTTGCATAAAGGCATAAAGAAGTGTCTAATATCTTCAATATTCATCTGCTAAGTGGACATTTGCATTGGGTTAGAACGGAAAAAGAGCCCCAACCCTCCCGCAGTGACAGCTGTACAAAGGGATGACATCTGACAGCTGTGACAGTGCTGAAGGGAAACTCAGATGACTCGCAGCATCCATGATCCAATTACAGCACACATCCCTCTGACAGACCCAGCAGCTTGACTCCAGCGTTTGGAAGGACAGTATTGATCTCTTGTCAGAAACCAGTTGCCTGCCTGCAATTGTGCGTTGCTGAACTTTGAAAAGCTATAGTACCCTCTTAAATGATAGGGGCAGTCAGGTTATAGTATTCAGGTACAAAGAGAGGTGCAAAGGGTATCTGCTAAATGCTCTAAACTTGAACAAATCATAACAATATGACAGTCCAATCATACTCAAGGAGCCCAGCTGATCTAGCTGGCTACTGTCTGTGCTAATGGAAAGACAGCTCTTTGTGTTTAGTGGGATGATCTTACTTGATGAAAAGGCCACTGCAATTAGTGCATGCTGGTTGGCTGTGCTGGGTGACAGCAGCACGGATGGTGTAATGGCAGCTGCCAATAACCCTAACTTCAAGAAAACAGACAATTAGGCCTTTGGTCCTAACACTGTTAGTCCCTCTACTCCAGACCTCTGCTTGGCTTTTACTGTAAATCTCACAAGGGCAATGTGGTACAACCTCACCAAACACAACAACTTGGTCAAGAGGTCAATTACCTGTCTCCTCTTGCTTTCTGTTCCTGACTTCCTTAGACAGACACACACACACACACACACACACACACAGAGAGAGAAAGAGAAGGAAAGAGAGAGACACCCATGCACAAAGTTAACGGACATAAATATTCCTTGTGACTCTAATTTAAAGGAAGCTAATGTGTGAGCATCAATATTTTAAGATGCAAAATTTTAAAATACACTTTTAAAAACAGGGTGGTAAGAGCAAGATGCTAAACTTTATAATGCAGGTAACAGATATCTAATGGCAACCGATCTAATATTTTAAGACACGTGTAACACTCCATATTAAAAAACTATCAAAACCCTAGAATAATTAGAAGTTCTCTCCAGTTTAACTCTATTATTTTAGGATTTGATAAAGATGGATGAAATATGCTAAAACTTAGAGCATACACAACAGTGATAATGCAAGTCATTTCAAGGCTTTTCCTCAGTGCAACTCCGATAGATAAAACGCTTAGCTGGGAGTACAACAAGTTAAATTAAGTACTGGAACACACATAGAAATACTGAAATACATACACAGCAGATTGTACTAGAATAGATAACTCTGTGATCGGGAAAATTCAGTCCAGTGCCCGCTTCAGCAGCACAGATGCTAAAATTAGAATACAGAGATTAGCATGGCCCTTGTGCAGGGATGACACACAAAATCAAGAAGCAGGCTATATTTTTAAACAAATATTCTTTTTTATTGGAGTAATCCTGACACAATGTTCCATTAGGTTCAAGTGTACAACACAGGGATTTGACAAGTCTATGCATTATGCGACGGTCCCTACAAGCGTAGCTACTGTCTGTCACCATACGACACTAATACGACACCATTGACTATATGCCCAATGCTGTGCCTTTCATCCCCATGACTTATTCATTCCATAACTGAAAGCTTGTACCTTCCACTCTAAATACTCTTTATGTACCTCAAATTTAGAACTCTTCTTAACTTTAAAAGTTTTTCTATACTTGTTGAATAGGTAATAAGCATTACTAACTCTAGGTAGGCAGGTGGCGAAAACCAAAGCTATAGAATGGGTATAATGCAAAATGGCAGACTGACGTTTTATAAACCATAGACGTAAGTTTCAGATAGTCAAATGTTGAAGAACAGTTTGGTATATTTAAAAGATAAAATATGAGAACTAAGGCTTCAGAAATGAGCAGAGAGCTAACAATCAAAATCATGAAAAAATAAACTTTGAGAGAGCCGTAGAGCCGAGGAAAACTGAGATGTAATAGTATCTAAGATAGAAGAAAATACATAACCAACATACTTCAGAAATACAAATCCTTAATACACATGCACAGAAACTCATGTTCACTCATATGTAAATAAATGCTATTTAAAACACCTGAGTCACCCAAATATATAAGTTGGGTAATACAAAATTAATGAGAGCATGGAGACACAGACATTCTCATCTTCTTTAGGGGAGTATAAATTGTGACAGTCTTTCTCGAGGTTAATTTAGAAAAATCTATCCGAAGTCCATAGTGAAAAAAATTACTCAAAGATTTCGATGCAAGAACATCCACTGCAGTATTGTTTATAATGAAAAAAATGAAAATAACCGGAATATCTGGCGGGAGGGGATTAAGTGACTTTATCATGTCACATGCATAAAATAGGATAACCAATAAAAGGAATGAGTGGGTTTATGTAAGCTGATATGAAATGTTCTCCAAGACATAAATATAGAATTAATTTATTTGTATGAAAGTGTACATAAAACAAGAACATATATAGGGATATTTAGATATTTATGCATATATATCTGCATATGCATGCTTTATGTATATTAACATTTCTAGAACTACAATCAAGAAACTAGTAATAGTGGTCATCTATTGTGAATTGTAGATGGTAAGATATACTTTTAATTTGTAATACCTTACACTACATGCATATGTATTATTTTGATCATTTTTAAAACTAGTTAATTAAATGTTTTAGTGTTAATGATCTCTTAACCAATATAAAACTATCCTAAACATAGAACCTAAAGAATATGTACTCTTCATTCCTTTGGCAAACTTTTTGTTGTTGTTGTTATCTATTGTAGATGTTAGATTTATGTTCATTTGGGAACATGTAATTAGTAATTTGCCTGACCACAAGAATCTCATGGTCTACTTGGGGAGATTTAAAATAAAAGGGTGCTATGAAGAATGCTGCACATCATAGCAGACATAAGGCACAGGATGTCAAGGAACTATGCCTAGAAGACCCTTGATTTAAGTCTCAGGTGGCAGATGGGGTCAGCCACGTGAGGGCATGCATAGGCCCCAGGATTTAAAGCACAGAAAACAACATGGACAAAGGAAAAAAGGAGCATGCAGGTACTTTGATGTGACTCATCCTCAGAAAACAGATAAGTGGTGAAAGATGAATCTGGAGAAGAAAGTAAATATTTCAAGGGGAAAGATGATGTGTAATGACCAAAAAGACCTGCAAAAGTTCCAAATTATTTCATTCATTGAGATAGTATAATGATGTAGTTTTCAAATATGTTGAAAACTAAGAATCATCTGGGTTCCATATTAAAAAAGGCAGATTCACAAAGTCCAACACAAATTCATCAAAACTGATAATCTGCATGCATAACATGTATTCTTGGTGATCGTTATTATCTGACAACTTCAGAAAACATCCGTAGAAGGTTAAAATATCCATTAGGCAGTTTATCTTTAGCCAAAACTTGATCCACCAGAGAAAAAACGACCAGCCCAAGTGAAAAACTCCATCTTTGAATTTATTTCCACAGTGGCAAATATTAAGTAAAATATATAACACAAAATCTTAATTCCACCAAGCTCTTATTATGAGATGATTGTTTACTTTCTTGATAAATAAGTTTAAAAAATGTATTTCCTTGAAAGCACCTCATAGAATGAAGAAAGTCCATAACCTTTATTCATCTGACTTTTTAGGACAATTTATTGCTAGTCCAAATTATAAAGTAGTATGAACTTATGAACATTTTATTTTTTTTCTTATGAACATTTTAAACTAAATGATTCTACTATGAAATTGAAAATATAGATATTATAAAATTCCTTTGAATAGTTCACATTTTTAACTATTTTCAATCTTACTCTAGTTCCTTAAATTTTTGAATTGTTTTATGACTTTAAAATACATTTCATTCATATTAATTTTACCTTCTCCCCTAAACAGGTGAATCACTTTGCCAGTAACAAATTACTATACCTTAATAGTTACTCTTTTCTAGAAGTCTGGAAATACAGATCTCTTACAGGCCAAGCCACAGCAAAGAAAGAGAAAATGTATTTCTAGCTTCATTTCAGCCCTCAAGATGGTGTGCTTGTTGGTTTGAGTATTAGGCTTCTGTGGTCTAATTGTAGGAATTGATCTCTTTGTGGCTCATTTAACATTGTTCTGCTCCATTTCGAAAGACTATGCTCTTAAACCTGTCCATCTCTCACATACCTGCCATTGGTCAGAAGGAAAATGAGAAAAGAGTGAAGATGATTTCATAGAAAAATACACAACCAATAAATTCAATTCAGTTCAATTCAGTTGAACGAAAATTTAAAGAATTCTATACCAAGGATACAAAACTATGAACCATGAACTGGAACTCAAAGATGTTATGGTTAATAAACACATATAAATATGTAAAAAGAAATAATACAGTTTAGTGTAGTAAACATGATAACAGAAATATATACAAGGCACAGGAGACAGGATTATCGAGTGAGAAAATAAAGAAGAAGAATGTATTTATGAATTTAAGATAATTCTGAATGATAAGTAAGCATTCATAAAATTTATATGGTTTCGAGAAAGGTTAATTCTGAGTAGAAAGAGTAGCCTGCCCAAAAGTACATGAAAGTGCACATGTCCAAAAATGAGTATTTAGTATTGATGGAATGTACATTTTGAGGAGGAGAAGAAAAGCTACTCAATCTTACTGAGGCATTTTTTCAATTTTTGAGGTATCTCATTCTGCTATATTCATGCTCCCAGTGAAAATTTCCTCCAAATGCCCATGTACTCATGTAATCTCAGGTCCTAGAGAAAAAAATGTGCAGAGGGACCATGCTGAATAAAATTGCATTATTTATAACTAAGATTCTCAGATAAATTGTTGTGTTACATTAAAAATATCCTAATTTCAGACTTATTATAGAAGGAATCCTGATGCAATCCTAATATTCAATTATAAACTTTTTCCAATAAAATAACAGTGTAAAGAATCACAAAATCTGGAGAAAATCTAACAGTGTATTTTTCACTAGGACTTTGAACAGCTTGTGTAATCTATCCACCCTATGATTTTTTCCCCTATACCACACCTTGGTTCTTGCCTGGATTTTATATCATATCAGCCCTTGAAACAGAGAGAGACAATGGTGCATATGAATTAACAAAGTCCTGGTAAAAGCTCTCATCAATCACTTAGCACTCTGGAAACACCATCTCTTGACACTGTCACCATAATATTGTGTTTGTAACAGTACACATCTAACTTGGGAAACTCTTAAAGTTGAAACAAGTCAATAATTTCTCCCAGGTTTTGGTTCTTTTCTTAATCTAATTGGCATTGTAGGATCATAAGTCTATTATGGCATCCTAGACACTTTACACATCACCACATCGACCACATAGGCAATGCTTGGTCACAGTTTTGGTGGAATGGCATTCAATTCCTCCTGAACCAACGGCAGACATCCCAACAAACCTCTGTTGCCTACAGTTTCTCTACATTCAATGGGAGATTTTCACAAAATCATTTCTCATCCCTATTCCTACTTTTAATAGTATGCATGTCTACCTTGTCCTCATGTTAGGGTACAGCCACAGGTTTCTGTATGAGTCTACAAAACTGCTACATGAGTAATAAGCTTTGTATTTTCATCTGGACTCATTGTCTCACACATTTATGAAAGTGAGGCAAGTAAATCTAGCATCTGTCACCACAGTGTAGCTTATGGGCTGCTTGGTCACTCTACAGACTTAGTTACTCTTAAGGTCCATGGAAAACATTGCTTCCCCTTGAAGGAGAACTTATGTCGGGAAACACCGCTAACAGTAATTTCCAAGTCATATCTGTAAAATATCACTATACAGTTAGCATAGAAACATTCTATCCTGTAGTATGTTAAACCTCACTTACCATACTAACATCTATTGAACACTTACATATGCATGTTCTAAGGGATTTATACACACAATCTATTTTAATCCTCACACTAACTCCTTTCTTAGTTCAAATCTATAAATGAAGAAATTGGGGTTTAGAGAATTTAAGTAACTTTCCCATAGTTAGTACAGAGCTAGATGAGCCATAGCCAAAGTTGGAATATACAGTCTAATTCAAATGTCCTTATTTTTAACTATAAGGTGATTCAACCTCGCCACTCACAGTGATCACACCAAGTCTGATTTGTGTACACAGCAATCTGTCTTACTGTGGCTTTTTACAGCAAACAAAACTGATCAGCTTATGTGATCAAATGTGATTCCCTCATTTCCTCAGAACATCAATTTCTCTAGCAACAGTCACTTAACCAATAAGTCATTTCTAAGTCATGTGATTATCTTCTACATGATAATTAAACATTTTAACACACATCTTTCAAGGTTGCCCTTTGTGTGGGACCCTGGGTGGCCCTGCTGGTTAAGTGATCTACTCTTGGTTTCAGCTCAGATTCAGCTCAGATCTCAGGGTCATGATCTCAGGGTTCTAAGATCAAGCCCCCTGTTGGGCTCTAAACTCAGCACAGTGTCTACCTGATATTCTCTCTTCCTCTCCCTGGACCTCTCTGACTCGAGCTTTTTCTGTCTCTCTCTCTCTCTAATATAAGTAAATAAACTTTTTCCCCCTTTTTAACATTTAAATTAAATTAATTAACATATAACATTATTGGTTTCAGAGGTAGAGGCCAGTGATTCATCAGTGTTATATAATACCCAGTGCTCATTACATCATGTGCCCTCCTTAATGCCATCACCCAGTTATCCCATCCTCCCACCCCTCTCCTCCAGCAAACTTCAGTTTGTTTCTTATGATTAAGGGGCTCTAATGGTTTGTCTCCCTCCCTGATTTTGTCTTGTTTAATTTTTTGCTCTCTTTCCCTATAATCCTGTTTAATTTCTTAAATTCCACCTATGTGTGAAATCATATGATAACTGTCTTTCTTTGATTGGCTTATTTTGCTTAGCATGATACCCTCTAGTTCTATCCATGGCCTTGCAAATGGCAAGATTTCATTTTTTTTTGGTGGCTGAATAGTATTCCATTGTATATATAAATACCACATCTTCTTTATCCATTTATCTGTCAATAGGCATCTGGGGTCTTTCCATAATTTGGCTATTGTGGGCATTGCTGCTATAAACTTTGGGGTTCAGGTGCCACTTCAGATCACTGCATTTGTATTTTGGGGGGATAAGTAAATAAATCTTTAAAAAAAAGATAAAGTGGCCTTTAAACAAATTAGCCCTTTAAACACATCACAATTATTTAGGCCAGTTTTAGACCTATCTTTATGAAAACATAAGGAACATGGCAGTGAGTGATCCCCAGTAATGGATGTCCTATCTGTCCAAGACTCAAAATCAAATACTGACCTATGTTACCACATATATACTCTGAAGTTTTTATGTTATTTGCTGTGTGCTGCTACCTACTTTCAGCTTTTTAAGAACAAAATTTCGAGGAAAACTTTCCTTGCCATGTCCTCTGCATAGTAGAGTCACATTAGAAACAGCCACCCTTCTACTCTCCAGCCTCCTTGGATTCTCCTTTGACTAGACAGAGATTATGCAGTCATCATCATTTGAAATGACCTTGTTTTCCCTACCAATACAGAGTCACATTAAAATCAAGGAAAAAAAAAGAGAAATGAAAGAAAAGCATTTTCAGAATAATGTAATCTCTGGTTTTATAATATTTATGAGAACTTTGGTTTAATTAATGCCTGTGTATGCAAACAAAACCTTATTTTTATAGTTGTTTTTTTAGTAAAATATTATTTTAAACTGTATCTATATACAGTTTAAGATATTAAGAATGTTCCCAAGATAAAATTTGCTAAGGAAACTACAGGAAATTCAGTATAGACTTTGTGTATGTCAATCAAGCAGAATAAAATATTTGGCTCCAAAAAAAGTCTTGGCAGATTTTGCCAATAAAGAGATTTGATAAACACTAAGAGAATACTTGCCAATGACAAATCTAGAAACTAGTATATAGGGTATCTTTTGGATTGAGCATATTATTATGCATATAAAAGAGATAAAATAATTGTTCAAATTCTAGATCACTAAGGAACAAAAAGAAATAACAGTGGAGAATTGTGAAACAGATTTACATGAAAAGACTTGCCCTTTATATTTTGTGTTGACATGTTATTCATCAATATAATTTTTATAAATACTATTATCTGAAAATTCATAAAGGGGCACACACAGGATGATATTTTGTTATTGTCCATCTGTACTTTCTGGTTAATGAATAAAGTCATACTAATTTAAATGACCATAACAAATATCTTAGTCTTTGAAAATTGACAGAATTAGTTTTACATATTTTTATTCATTTGTTTCAATTTGTGAACTGCAACCCATGGCCTCTGAGTACATGTGCATGATAAAATTATCAGAAAACAAATTATAAATAGTAATCACTGACCTCTTTCTTAGCCACTGAACTTTATCAATGGCCTGACCCAAGATCCCAGGCCTGGAGGCCAATCAACTTTCCCCTATCAGTTCATAAGGCAAATAAATTTCTAAATATAATCCCCCACATGAAGAACTGCCAACCTCTAGTTTGATGAAGCTAAGATTTACTGAATGTTGTCTGTAGTAGTTATACAGCAAATTTTAATTATGAAAATATAGAAGCACAATTTACTACAGTGATCTTATGGGAACTAGTTTATGCATTTAATTCATTTTTTTCTAAGTCAATTTACACCAAAAATACAATTTGATCATTTAGAATTTCTATTCTAAAAATAAGTTTACTTCAAGAAATATAGTTTATTTTTAATAAAACTTCATATTGACAGAATTAGCCTAACAACTATTGGCCTGAAAGCTATAATAGATTCTGAATTTTTCAGCTGTTGCATTTTCCACACTTAAATATAGTGGTGAGAATTCTGGGGAAATACAAAATAGTTACCTGATATTTTGAAATAAAAGTAAATACTTCCTTTTACTCTTTAATATTTAATAATTGCAGTTATTGTTTTTCTTCCTATCTTTCTCCACGTTTATGATCTTTGCAACACTTTGATGTCATTCAAAAGTACAAAATATTTGTTCATTAGGACCTTACTCTCAAAGAATAAGAGATGAGGGACCATGAGGGAAAGAAAGAACACGGACAGAGAGTCAGAAAACATGTCAAGTCCTTCTTTAAAACTGTATTCACGTGGAAGTGGAGTCTCCTGGATTAGATCAAAACAAATGAAGAAATAGTGAAAAACTGCACAAACTCAAGGCTTAAAAAGAGTACTATTAAGTATTCAGAATGTGTACTATAGGTAAGGGAAAATTTTGATATTTTAAAGTAAGATTTTTTTGAGTAGTTAAAGAAAGATAATCTATCCTAGGACAAACATGAAAAGATGTAACATATTTATATGGAGACAGAAAACACCAAGAAGAATCAACACAATATTGAAAAAGAAAAACAGAGTTGGAAGACTGATGGTACATGACTTCATGACTCATTATAACGATACGGTAAACAGAACAGTGTGGTGTTGCTAAAGAATAGACAAATAGATCAATGAAATAAAACACAGAGCCCAGAAATAGACTCACATAAATATGGTCAACTGATCTATGAAAAACACGCAAAAGCAATACAATGGAGCAAAGATAGTCTTTTCAACAAATGGTACTGAAACAACTGGACATATGCATGACAAAAAGTCAATCTAGACAGAAAACGTATACCTTTCAAAAATTAGCTAGAAATAGATCATGGGCTTAAATGTAAAACACAGAACTATAACACTCCTAGGAGATAACATAGGGGAAAACCTAGGTGACCCTGGATATAGTAAAAACATTTTAGAAATCTTTGATAAGCTGGACTTCATTGACATTAAAAACTTCTGCTCTCTGTAAGACTCTGTTCAGAATGAGAAGATAAGCCACCAATTGGGAGAAACGTTTTTAAAAGATACAGCTGTTAAAGGACTTGTTATCCAAAATGTACAAAGAATTTGTAAAATTCAATAAAAAAACAAATAAACCAATTAAAAACTAGGCCAATGACCTTAACAGGCATCTCACTAAAGAAGGTATGCAGATGGAAAATAAGCAAATGAAAAGATATTCCAAATCATTAAAATAACAATGAGATCCCAGCACAAGCCTATTAGAAAATCCAAAATCCAAAATGCTGGCAACAACAAATGCTGACAAGGAGGTGGCACAACAGCAACTCTCATTCATTGCTGGTAGGAATGCAAAATCTTAAGATCACTTTGAAAGACAGTTTGGTGATATCTTCCAAAGCTAAACACACTCTTACCATGCAATCCAGCAATTGCACTCATTGATATTTACGCAAAGGACTCGAAAACTTATGTCCACATAAAACCCTGCGCTCTCATGTTTATAGCAGTTTTGTTTCTAGCTGTTAAAACTTGGAAGCAACCAAGATGTCCTTCAGAAAGCAAATGGATAAATTGTTGTATATCCAGACAACGGAATATTGTTTAATGCCGAGAGAGAAAGAGAGAGACAGAGAGAGGCAGAGAGAGAGAGAAAGAGAGAGAGCTAACTATCTAACCATGAAAAGACATGAAGGAAACTTAAATGTATATCACTAAGTGGAAGAAGCCAAAGACTACATACTGCATGATACCAACTATATGACATTGTGGAGAAGGCAAAGCTATGAAAATAGTAAAAAATCAGTGTAGGGGAACCTGTTGGCAATGTATTCAATAATATGTCACAGAAATGTTCAGAAGTATTTGACTTTGAAATGACATTAAAACCAGGGCTCAATATTAGTATCCAGTTCCAACTTTTGTTAGAAGTTAAGTTACTTTGGGTTGCCTGGGTGGCTCAGCGGTTAAGCAACCGACTCTTGGTTTTGGCTCAGGTCATGATCTCAGGGTCCTGAGGTCCAGCTATTGGAGGGTTAGAACTTACTGTCTCAACCTCAACCTCTGGACTGGGCAAGGGGGCCTGGAGATTGAATCACTCACCAATGACCTATTATTTAATTGATCATGCCTATGTCATGAAGCCTTCATAGAAACTCAAAAGGAGAATGTTCAGGGAGCTTCCAGGTTGGTGAACAAATGGAGGCACTGGGAGCGTGATGTGCATCCACAGGGCAGGGAAGCTCAATGCCCTTTCCTTATACCTTGCCCTATGCATCTCTTTCGTCTGGCTGTTCCTGAGTTTCCTTTTATAGTAAAAAGGAATATATATATATTTACTATAGGAATATATTTACTATAGGAATATAGTAATTAAAATGTTTCTTTAAGTTATAGAGTTAGAACTGCTCTAGCAAATAGATCAGACCTGAGGAGTGGGTCAAGGGAACGTATGATTGATAACCAGTTGAGAAACCTCAGCTTGCGATTGGTATCTGAAGTGTGTGTGTTGTGGGGAGGGGCCGGAAGTTCTTAACTTGTGGGATCTGATGTGATCTCTGGGTAGATAGCGTCAGAATTGAGTTAAATAGTAGGACATTCTGCTGGTGTCTGAAGAATTGCTCGCTGGTATGGAGGAAACCCTCCACCCCCTGTACACACACACACATACACACACATACACACAAGTGTTGGAATTGGATCTAGAAACCCAAAAGAGCTTGTCATTGTAAAAGTAGTTTTAAAAAGTCCTTCTTGGGACACCTGGCTATCTCAGGCATTAGAGCATGTGACTCTTGATCTCAGGGCTGTGAGTTTGAGCCCCACATTGGGTGTAGAGATTACTTAAAATTAAAATCTGAAAAAAAAAGTCTTTCTTGAAGAATATATTAAGTTTCAAACATGATGAAGCTAAGATTTTTCTCAAATATTCCTCATATGTGTGATTTGAATGACAAACATCATTTGATTCTGATTCCCTAACTGGTAAATTATAATTGTTGACCTTAAAATGAAAAGGGGAAAAGTGCTGAGGCAAGCAAAGCATAGCATTCTTGTTTCTATATACTTTTCTTCTTTTCTCCAAATGTGCGCTTAATTTTCAGAGTAGCATGATAACTTCTCTCAAAAGCCATCATTCTTCCCCAAATATTCGATAGGTGACAAATTTAAATCTTAGCAAATAGGCAAACTTGGAACCTTAGGTTAGAATACAGGTAACTTACTTAATCCTTAAGAAATGAATATTTAGCAAAAAGAAATGGACCTAATTATTCAGAGGATATCATTTCAATTCTGTTTACTTCTTACTAGCATGTACTATCAAAACTGACCAGAGTTATTCCTTGAGAATTTTATCTACTAATATCATTCTAAGATATTTTTGTTGAAAAAACCACCCAAATATTTTCTTGTGATCTTATATCTTTGTTATAAAGTTATAGAGACTACTATAATAAAACATCAAATCTAAATATAACAGTAATACCAATAAGTCTGGAAGCGCAGATTTTTAAAAATTCTCCCAATTTAAAGTATTGCTTCTTATTCAACGCAGATTCCTCTCCCCCTAAATATCTGTGATGATATAAAACCAACACAATAATTAAACACTAATCTAAGTCATGCTTTGGTTGTATTGAGAAGTTTAGGAAAGAAGAGGTGAGAGGGAATCTCTAACAGGATTGAGACCAGAGTACCACACAGGAGGGAACACAAAACAAAAATCTTTTGCCAGGAGCAAAATTCTATACCTACAATGACCCTCACTCCTCTGGAAGGGGGAAGTAGAAATGGTTATTTTACCAGCAGGACTCAGCTGAAAATACATACATAAAATTAGACAACTACTGCTGATTATTATCCAATCCTTATTAATTTGCCTCATTAACTGAGAACCAACAATGGACTGAGCACTGTCAAAGTTTTATTTTAGTATACACAAAGATTTTGTGGGGCACTTGGGTGGCTCAGTCAGTTAAGTGTCTGCCTTTGGCTCAGGTCTTGATCCCAGGAGCCTTGCATTGGACTCCCTGCTCAGTGGGGAGTCTGCTTCTCCCTCTCCCTCTGCCACTCGTCCTGCTTGTGCTCACACACTCTCTCTCTGTGTCAAATAAATAAATAAAATCTTTTAAAAAGAAAGGTTTTGCAATAGTCAGAATATGGTTAGAATTACAGATAGGGACAAATAATAAGATTTTGCCAAGATATTACCTCCTCCTTGAAAATTTTATTGGTTATCCATAGTGTAAAAGAACACCTTAAAATTTAGTGGCTTAAAACATTAATAATGTATTATTCCTCACAAATCTGATGGCTGGCTATATAATTCCTCTGTCGGATTTGCTGTCACACTAGAGACAGCCAGGATGGAACGTTGAGGATAACCTCACCAACTACCCGGCTCCTTTTCCCTCCACAGGGTCTCCCACTGGCCTCTAGGCTAGAATGACGTTTTTTACATGGAAGCCATAGGGCAGCATTTCCAAAGGATGAAAGTGGAAACTTCAAAACCTCTTGAGAAGTAGGCTGGGTGGTTCACACGGTGTGATTTCCACATTACATTGGCCAAAGACTAGACCAGATTGAAAGGATTAAAGAATTAGCCACATTTTTTAATGGGAGATGGCAAAATACTGTGACTATGTTTTCAATTTACAACAGAAATAAATAAGTTTTTTTTTCATAAGTACATAGTAGGTAATGAAGTCTTTGTTGATTGATAAAGATCAGAACTGTGTGTCTAACAGGACAGCTGGTTTGCCTGCTTCCTCTGATTATTCCGTTTTTACCTTATATTGTTTTCTTATGATGAAACTGCATTATGGCAAGACTTTGAATATTCTTCCATAGTCTTATAGAAATCACACAAATAAGGGATTCCCGGGGGGCTCAGTGGTTGAGCACCTGCCCTGGCCCAGGGTGTGACCATGAAGTCACGGGATCCAGTCCCACGTTGGGATCCCTGCATGGAGCCTGCTTCTCCCTCTGCCTGTGTCTCTGCCTCTCTCTCTCTCTCTCTCTCTCTCTCCCTCTCTGCGTGTATCTCATGAATGAATAAATAAAATATTTTTTTAAAAAGAAGTCAAAGGAAAATAGAGTAAAAAATATCAAATCACTTAATAAAAGAACAGAATTTAAAGGGATATATCTACAAACAAAAATAATTTTTATATATTGGTTGGCAAGTTTAGAAAGTGCTTTTAAGTATTAAACTATTTGATTTGATTCTTAATTACTCCCTGCAGAAGAGAGAAAAAGTATTTTTACTCCTATTATACAGCTTGAACTCAAATATTTAAGTGATTGTTCTGAGAACACATTCTGAATAGGTGGCAGAAGCAGATCTAGAATTAGGTTTGTTTGTTTTTTAATTTGGGTTTTCTAAGTTTAAAAATTGATCCATTATGTTTCCATACTAAGTGAAGTTTATCTCTTTCATCTAATGAAAAGTTACTTAGAATATGAATACTTAGAACACTTTCTGAACTTTTTTTTTTTTTTTTACTTTTCATACTCTTTATGGTCTTTCTTCTTTCTTCTTTCTATCTTTTAATTCTCTTTTAGGAGGATAAAGTCTGATTTTTGTTTGGTTAACCATTACACTCATAGTGGTGTGCTTCCTGTGAATGGATATAACTGTCTAATAATTATGATAATGTGGAATACCAGAGGTCTATGGACAAACTAATCTAATTATTTTAATCAAAAATTACTCATATCATCTATTTCTTATTGTTTGAGATCTGTATTTTACAAATTAAAAAAATAGTATATCCTTACTTAATTCAAAATGAATACACAAATCTAAAACGGTTTCATTTGTTTCAAAAAATTTAATGTTAATTCATATAAATATATACAGTTACTCTAAAAGAAATAATACCTTACCTAAAATATTTATTTTGATCACTTCTTATACATAAAAAAGATTATATATCAAAACTATTAATTTGGAGTTGTCTATTTTAATATTTAACTAATTTAGTATCAACTATGGTTTTAAGATTCTATTGTCACTGGATATTAAAAATTAATTCAGGACAAAGGTGTCAAGGAATATTAAGTTATAATATACTTGAGAAAGATACAATGTAAGTATCACATTAGGAGCTTCTTTACAATTTTGGAAAGCAAATTGTTAACTTGTTTAGACTAAACCATGCTGAATATTTAAGAGTGAAGAAAATGCCTTTTTACCACTTAGATCATAAAATTAGTGAGCTATAAACAGCTACAAAGCATCTGTACTGATGCCCACTTATTTAAAAAATGACATTAAAGAAAATGACTCATGGAATTTTAGACACACACCAACATATGAAACAACGGATTTTATTATAATGTGTCGTATAATGGAATCCTTAGAGTATAAACTTACTTGTGGAAATGTGGAGAAAATATCACAATTGACTCAGCACATTTGGAAATTAAAGACAACTAATTGCGACACACTAAAATTTTGCAAACAAATAATTTACATTACCTGCTCTTATGCAAAATTTACTTCTCTCAGTGGATATTTACTATATACACTATAGTAACCATAACCAGTAGTTAAGCAATAGATTATCACCATTAGACAATTCACATAACTTTAGAAAATAGGATTCTATCAACATATTAAAAATATTCATCCCCAAGAAATAATACATTCTCAAAAAAGTCAGGTAGAAAGAATGAGCAATGGTAGAATTCAAGAACAAAATGAGTAGGAGAGAGAATGTCATATTACATTAGAACAGCTATAACAATTATGAACCTTTATGACCTAAATAACATAGCAATAAATTACATCATGAAAAAAAGAAAAAAATTAAAAATACAAAGAGAAATTTAGGAAAAAAATAATTACTATCTCTCTATCCAAAAGAACAATAAAACTAAAAATGATGATAAAGATTTAATTAACAAAATTAGGTAACATAAATACACTTGTATACACAGGCCATATTCACAAACACTATATAAAACACCTTCCATATATTTGTGGAACATTATAGATCTCAATAATGACAATTTCTACCCACAAACTGAGACTTTTGCAGGTGACATTTATGATCTGCACAGAATATAAAGAATAACTATTTTGAGACACTAAAAGCTAACCAAATTCAGACAGAAATAGGGAAGCCTGGTCCTTGAAGAAAGGGTACTGTACTGGATGGGACTTGGATTTATACAGTTTTTACATGACTGTATCCTCCAGTTCCTGAAGTAGAGGGCAGCTCAAACCGAAGTAGAAAGGCACAGTCCCTAAGAAAAGAGAGTCCTAAGGAAACAGAGGATACAATTTAGGGTTTCCTAAATCGTTGGGAAATGAAGGAAGAAATCCCTGGAAGGAGATAACCAGAGAAGGAGAAGTCATAAAATTTGCATATAGATGCTACCGAATTCCTTGTCTGACCCCTAATCTTTGCATGCATAAGGAAGGTTTCAAGGTGAGGTGACATAGCTGGAAGGCTAAAAACTGTGCAGAGATTTCACCTTCTGTCAAGTAAGTGAGAATTGAGTTTGAGTTCAGCCAAGTTAACTGCATAGCAGATCAAAACAATACACTTCAAAAGAAGATAAAATACAGAGATTCTACAACATATTTAAGGAACCACATAGAGCTGACTCAAATGGAAATTTAACAATGGGTTTAAAGCAATTATAAGTCTGTTCAAGAACATAAAGAAATATATAATCATAAAAATGCAAATATGATAATATTCATAATAATGAAAATAGTTCAATTTAAAAACCATAAGTATAACATACTGAAAATGTTTCAAGTATGAAAATTAAAAAACTGAATAAAACCAGAGTCCCTGAAAAATGATAAAGAAAATTAAATATTTTGAAATAAATAATGAAATATACCACATGAATATTTTAAGGACACATAAGACATTGCCTAAACAATAACAAAAATGAGTGCAGAACATTTTGAAGGAAAAAACTCCAAGAAAAATTTAAAAAGTTAAAAAATAAGCAAAAGTCACTGTTTTAAAAATATTTGTAATATATATTTACATTTATATATTATTTCTATATATATTTTTCATATTTATATTTACATAAAAGCCTTAATAAGGGTGATCAAAGAAAACAAAGAAGTGAAAATTGTGAGGGTTTTCCATTTTCCCCATCTTTCTGCTTTGAGGGCAGCATTGGACATGGAGTTATATAGCAGTATACCAGTGATGGAACATCATGAGAGAAAATTCACTTTTCTGGCCAGAGAGATTAGGAAAAGCAGAATTTGTGATCCAAATACATGGGTGGAATCCCTGTTAATTTTTTTTTTCTACTTTCTTTTCTCTTGCTGCTTTGCCCTGAGAGTGACCAGAAGTGTGGAACTGAGTAGCAGTGGAACTCAGAACTAAGTTTCTGAGAGAAACCTTATTTTTCTAGCTAAAGAATCAAGAGAAAGGGTTTCTGAGAACTGGATAGTATTAGAAAATTTCCAGAGGTATGATCTGGAAAAAAGGATATCCTAATTCTGTGTATGAACTGGTAAAAATCCCAGACTTCCGATTTGATATGCACAAGATCAAACCAAAGCAATAGAACAAGCTGAGAACTAAATCAGATAATTAACTACAGCCCAAATCCAAGACTCTAACCTTGGAGAGGAGTATGGGCAAGCTAGAACTGAGACAGTAGGAGAGGTTCTAAAAACTGAAGCAACATTAGAACTATTTGCCACAGATTTGAGGTCTGTGCCTAACCAAGTCGATTGTCTACTGAAACAGATAAGATCAACACTTCCCACAAGATAAGAGGAGCAAAAATTTTAAATTTTCAAGATAAGTCCAAAATTACCTGGCATGTAAATAATCAGAAAACTATGACAAATTCCAAAGGGAAAAGATAATTGATGTCACCTTCAAAATAGCCCAAATTTTGGAGCTATCAGTCAATGATTTAAAAGCACCTGTTATAACCATGCTCTCTAAAGTAAAGATAAATGCTTTGAGATAGAAAGGTAGAAGTGTTCAGATAAATAAAACCTGTATTTAAAAATGAAAAAAAATTAATACTAAAAAATACAATATGTGCCATTAAAGGATATTGACTTGATAGAATCAGGATGACAGAGGACATGGTTCATTCACTTAAAGATAGATCAATAAAAATAATGAAATCTCAAGAACAAAAATAATTGAAAAATAATAAAACCTTAGAAATTTGGGAGGCAATATCAAATGATGTAGCATTTATCTCAGAAGGAAAGAAATTCATGCAGAAAACATATTTGATGAAATGGTGACCACTGTTCAAATGTGGCAAATGGCATACATTCACAAAAATAACAAATTCAGCAAACCTAAATAGAATAAACTTAAGGAAGAGGATTCCCAGGTACTTCATAAGCAAAACATTGAAAAACAGAAATAAAGAAAAAATATTAGAAGCAATCAGAGAAAATGGCATGTTAGAGGTTTACACTGTTTTAAATACCAGTGGATTTCTCACCAGAAATACAAGCCAGGGGCCCCTGGGTGGCTCAGTCCATTAAGTGTCTGCCTTTGGCTCAAGTCATGATCCCAAGGTCCTGGGATTGAGCCCCAGGTCAGGCTTCCTTCTCAGCGGGAAGCCTGCTTCTTCCTCAACTCCCCACTCACATTCTCTCTTGCTATCTCTGTCTCTCTCTCTCTCTCTCTCAAATAAATAAACATCTTTAAAAAAATCATACAGGCCAGAATATATTTAAAATATTGAAAAAAAATGTTAGTCCAATATTTTATACCCATAAAAATGTTATTCAGAAATGTTGGTGAAATGAAGTTATCCTAAAATGAAGGATAACTAAAAGAATTTCTTTCCAAAAGATCTTCTGTAGAGCAAATAATTAAGTTCCTTAGGCTTAAGGAAAATGATAGCAGAAGAAAACTTAGAATTTCAGGAATGAAAGAAAAACAAGAGAAATGGTAAATATCTGGGTACATTTAACAATATTTTTCTTCGAAGTTATTTAAAATATATATACATAATTACAAATGACTGTATATAATTAATATTATGAATGAATATTATGAATAAATATATTGAGTGTAATGAGAGTAAAAATTCTCACCTTTGGGAATTTGAATTATTGGTATGAACTCATGATCTTTAAGAAAGAAAAAGATTAATGGATAGATAGGAAAATGATATTTTATATGTCATATTCCCATTTTTTGGCCTCTGAGACAGCCTAGGAGCAATGATATAGGTAGTAATAAGCACACATAACACCCTGATCTTGGCTTTTAAATATCTTTTCCACTAAAGGTAGTGAAGCATTTCTGGAGAAAAAGCTAATTCCAGAGCTGGGATATGGATTAACAAGTAAGCCTGAAATGTCTTCTACTGCCCTCAGTAAGAAAGTATTCAAAGAATGATGGGAAAAAAATCAAAAGGACATAAGAGCTAGATTCAAAAGGCTCCCACTGGATAAATCAGACACAAATTGAGCATCAAACATAAATAACTGTATTAATGGAATGCAATCCATTGCATACAATAAGAATACATGAGGCATTCTAATGTAAATGAATAAATAAGTAGACAACAAATAGACTATAAGTAGTTTATAAAGCACTCATAGTTGTGCCTAAAGCACTCCCAAGTTGTGCTTGGGAGGTATCTATTTAGCCATATTAGTGAAAATGGAATTTCTAACAATTTGTTTTGGATCTATAAACATATACCACTGACTTACACATAGTATAAATTTAATAAATCTATGTAAAATCTAAGAACAAAATACAGCAAGAAAAACAAATACTATTGCATTTATTTAATGGTATTATTTTCAGCAATTTATGCAATTATAAATTTTGCAATAAATGTTAAAACAATTTATCCAAACTACATGTTTTTATCACCTTTTGAGTAACAGATTACTTAGTCGGCCATATAAAAAAAACTACTCCCCCAAGCAGCATCCTTCCCTTCCTGATGCTTTCCATGATAGAGTTCCCAAATATTTCACAAGGGAATCCCATACAGAGAAAATGAGACACACACACTGCTAGAAACGGGACACCGGGGAGCTTACGAGGATATTAATACACGTGAGTCACAGTAAATTAAGCTAAATGAAGGGTTGTCACATAAGGCATCGTGTCTACTGATTACATGTGAGCGATCCTGGATGAACTGCCAGCTATCACCTGTTCACTCAGCAGCCAATCAGGAAACAGTAACGTTGCTTCTAGGGGTAGTGGAAGTAAAGACCATGATCTGAGTGGATTTTCTCCTTTTGCCCTGTTATGTTTTCAAACACTGACTATACATCAAATGCTGTTGATTACTTTTGTTTTAAAGATCAGATCCTCCGAATCACAGGCTCACAATATTGTTAACTTAGATGCCTAAAAAATGCGGTATATTTTTCCTGTTTCAATTTATAATGATTTTTGTCTTCATAATCTTTTTATATTCTTCCTGGTTCCTGTATTTTTCAAATAATCATATTCTTTTCTCTTAATTAAAAACATTGCAATTTAATATGCTTTTTTTGGAAAAAGAAATGACAAAAGACAGACACTAAGGCAAGTTTATTCACCTGGTTATCCAATGCTAGCTAAAGTATTGCTACACTAAATGTAAGCCTCCGCTAATATTTTTCTCTCTGGTAACTGACCTTTTACGATTCAATATAAGTGATTGGTTTCATCTGCTAACTTTGAAGTCAACATCATAGCTTTACCTTTTATGCTGAACACCATTCAGTTCAAGTTCTATTTTATTAGATACTATATTTGGAAAACAAAGCAGATAGTTCAACTTGTGTGTCATTTGAAATTTTACAGCTTTTCGTGCCATCTTATGCTTTTTTTAATTGATATATCCTCATAGAGCATAAGCATAAAATAATGGGAAGTCCTTTGGATTTTATAATGGGTTAAGAACCAAATTCTAAGGCTAAGGAAATTAAGTAAAGCAAACTCTTTAGTATCAACAAATTATGCAAGTAATACCACCTTTGCGAACCTGAATTCTTTTATTTTTAAAATGAGAGTGTTAAACCAGATAATCTCAAGAGTTTACTGTATATATAAGTGCGAGATATATACATTTAAGCAAAATGAAAATTAAGAGAAGAGACATGAGAATACACTGTCTATAAGACTTCCAGTTAAGATGGTCTTTTGAGTTCTGATATGTACTTCCCCACATCCCCACCTCTTAAGGATATCCTCAAATTTACAGTGTGACTCACTTCCTATAACACACTGCCACACACAGTTCCAAATATCCACTTGTCTTAGAAGTGCCAGTCACCGGTCTTTGGCCACCACCTACATATCTCAGCCAACTAGCTATATACCTGGAGTTTTAATGACATTTCTAGCCTTGGTTGAAGCTCTGTACCAAGAAGATGGGGTATGACATCCTGAGATGCTGTCCCAGAGGTTATGCAATCTTTTAGTATTGGGACCCCATAGATTGCTCCAGAAAAATCCCATATACTAAATGGACATATCTATACAGCTCTTTCCCTTTGAAGCTTGTCATGAAGTAATGCCCATATTGAGAGCATGTCAATTAGTTTACATTCATATTTCTTATCTCAGTTTCCTTTCCTTCATCTTTTCTTCTTTAGTCCTTTCTTCAGACTCTATTTTCTAGAGTATTGCCAAAGCACTGACATATAAATTGTTTATATACATCTTTTTCAGGACCTTCTAGATCAAACAGACAAAAATAAGTTAAAACATGTACAAAATTTCACAGGTTAGTCTAGTTAGCTCATTCCTAGCCTGTTTCAAAAAAGCAGAAAACACACAGATACCTTTACTGTGAGGTTGTATGTTAATCTGGTGGACTGTAATTACTGGTTGCTAAAGTTGTGGATTCCAAGGTTTCAAATTCCTCTATTGTTCTTGGTTTTTAGCTCCCCTGTTGTCTTGGGTTTCCCAAAGAACTTCTTAAATAGAATTTATGTATTGCAGATTCTTCAGTTGCAATCAACTGGTAGCACACAGGAGTTCTGCTGATAAATTCTTCAATAAATATTAAAACAATTTATCCAAACTACATGTTTTTATCACTTTTTGAGTAGCAGTGGTGGTAGCAGTAAGATGTAGAGAAGGGGATTATTTAATATCACCATTAAATCTCATTCTTTTTCTTGCACTTTTGTCCTTGGACTGTGACCTTCACTGTTTTGGATCTTTCTTTCTTTCTTTCTTTCTTTCTTTCTTTCTTTCTTTCTTTCTTTCTTTCTTTCTTTTTCTTTCTTTCTTTCTTTCTTTCTTTCTTTCTTTCTTTCTTTCTTTCTTTCTTTCTTTCTTTCTTTTTTTCTTCTTTCTTCTTTCTTCTTTCTTTTTCTTCTTTCCTTCTTTCTCCTGAGGTGAGGCAGAAAAGCTAGATTTGGCTGGAACTGGCTAGTTGCCTTTCTGCAGACTGGATGACATAAGACTCTGACAAAGTATTTTCTCACTGGAGAAAGGGCCTTTGTTATGCAAAACTCATTGGACACATTTCAAATGTTTACTTTCCCCCTCCTCTGCCAATGATCAAGGGTGCTTTCCCTTGGTTCTTCAGAATGAGTATTTGGTGGGGTTCTTGGAATGAAAACCTATGAAAGTGTGGGAACCTCTTAAGGCTGGATCTTCCAGAACTGTTTCACTCTCCGAATAGCCCACAGTCTCCAGCAATTTATCAAAACTACTATTTAAGTCTTCCTACCAGGTTATGGCTCAACGGGCTTCCACTCCACAAAGGTGATCTCAGTGGTGCTTCTTTTTATTCACTCCTCTTTCCAGATGCCAATGTGTTGACTTTCCCTGTGATCTCAATTCCTTCATTGGCCCAAGAAAAGTCATTGATTTTCAGTTTGCTCAGCTTTTTTTATTGTTATAATACAGAATTGCTAATTTCTAAGCTCTTTATAGTTAGAAGCTAAAATCAGAAGTGCCTAGAACTACTTTTTATAAGAAAGGACCATGAACAATTCCATGTAGATATTTGAACACTTTCATGTAATAGATAATTTTCTAGAAAAATATAGATTGTCAAAAATTGATTTATAAAAAAATAGGAAATATAAATAGGATTTTACTAATAAATTTATTTGGTGACTTAAACTTTCTTGCAAAAGATAGTAAGACAAAGATTCTTACATTAAAATTTTTAAGGTTTTTATGAAATAAAGAATCCTTAACTATAAAACATTTTTTCCCCACAAAATAAAGAAGATAGAAAAGTTCCCTATGAAGAACCTAGGAAAAGAGGCACCTGGGTGGCTCAGTGGTTGAGCATCTGCCTTTGGCTCAGGTCATGATCCTGGGGTCCTGGGATCAAGTCTTGCATCAAGCTCCCAGCAGGGAGCCTGCTTCTCCTTCTGCCTGTGTCTCTGTCTCTCTATCTCTGTGTCTCTCATGAATAAATAAATAAAATCTTTTTAAAATTTTTTAAAAAGAACCTAGGAAAAGAAAGAAGTTTTTTTTTAACCTAATAAAATTTATTTAACAGAGGCCTCTAGAAAGCATGCTAGAGAATGGTGAAACTTATAAATATTTCTATGAAAGTCAGAAATAAGACAATGATACCACATAATACCAATTATATTCAGTGTTTTACCAGTACTTCTACTTAAATAATAAGACAAGAAAAATAGATTTAAGGTAGATACCTCATTGTTTCATTTCTTACTGTAATTTTTTAAAAGATTTTATTTATTTATTCATGAGAGACACACACACAGAGAGAGAGAGAGAGAGGCAGAGACCCAGGCAGAAGGAGAAGCAGGCTCCATGCAGGGATCCCAACGTGGGACTTGATTCCGGGTCTCCAGGATCACACCTTGGGCTGAAGACAGGCTGAGTCACCCAGGCGTCCCATTTCTTACTGTTATTGGCAGAATTTACTTCCTTTATGTTTCTAAAAACTGTCCCCATTTTTGCTGACTGTCAGCCAGAAATAGATCTTATGTCCAAAGAGCCTTTTGAGGCCCTGTTCACCTCAACAAAACAAAACTTCCTTCATTCTAGTTTTGACTATCTCTGACTTTGTCTTCTGCTGATAGCCTGAGAAAATACCCTTCTTTTAAAGAGCTCAAGTGATCCAGTCATGCCTACTGGAATAATCTGTCTAATCTTAGTCTCAGCAGATTAATAACCTCAACTACATCTGCAAAATCCCTTTTGCTAAATGACATAACCATGATAGTAAGACCACAGGGTGGAGACCTTAGGGGAGCGAGGGTTGAGAATCCTACTAACCAGAGTACTCATGCCACTGATTTCGAAATGCAAGGATAGAAAGGAGGGAGCAAATTATCATCAGTTTAACGTATCAGGAAGTTGGGATCCCTGGGTGGCGCAGCGGTTTGGCGCCTGCCTTTGGCCCGGGGCGCGATCCTGGAGACCCGGGATCGAATCCCACGTCGGGCTCCCTGCATGGAGCCTGCTTCTCCCTCTGCCTATGTCTCTGCCTCTCTGTCTCTCTCTCTGTGTGACTATCATGAATAAATAAATAAAATCTTTAAAAAAAAAAAACGTATCAGGAAGTAGAATTAATGCATTGTGGAATTATGCTCCAAACTGAACAAGGACATCGAATTCTCCTCTAAGACAAATTTCCACTCTGGGATGATCTTAGAAAATATACTCTATATACCTCCATAAACTAGACATAAAATGATAAGACAAATTCTTGATCTTCCTGAGCCCCTTAAAAGTAGGAAATGTTTCTTTGAATTATTTTGTTCCTTTAGCCTGCAGTGGCTAGAAGGCAGTGAACTGATCAGAGTACCCCAAGAATGGTCTTCACCACTGTTACAAAATATTGGCTCTGCCCAGCTCATAGGCTTATTATCTTTGGACCATGCAATGACTTTTAAACATTAGAATCAGATGCCAATACTTTTAACATTAGAAGATTTTATATTTTTTAACAAATACAGATTTTTTGACAGATCCTGAAAAATTGGTAGGTCCAGCAGCTCAGAACACACATTCACATAAGCTACTCACCCTCTGACGGTGCTCCAGGCCAGCTGACACACGTTCTCTTCCGTTCAGCATAGCGTACTACCAGGCTGATTTGCTTATTTATATTACCTCCCTGGATTCTATGAAACTTTAAGTTTTCTACCATTTCTCCTCTCTAAATGTTGTTTTCATGATATATTTCAGATATATTAGTCTCAGTGGATGCTCTGAGGAAGGGGGAAAAAAGCAATATAAATCAAAGCTATTAAGTAAAAAACTTGACTACACTTGTTTTACCCAACATTTTCCAAACACCATTGGCCACAGACCATTTTATTGAGTAACACTTATTAATATATAGCAGAACTGGTAATTTACTGTGATCTAATTTAATTATTCTTACCCACTGAAAAAATATAACACCTTGTCCTAGCCAGGCCCCTCTAGAGGCAGTTTATACCCTAAAATTTTTGCCAAATAAAGAGGAGGAAGGAGATTTGCAATCCCATGGCTACAAGATTAAGGGGAAAGGGAGAGTAAAACACAGAAAGAGGAAAACTAATCCAAGGTGGTACTTCACCAAGTCAGTGAAGGCTTTACAAGAAAACTTAACCCAAAGTTCAATAACATGAGCCTTACTGCTCTGGCCCTATGGAACTATAATGCTTCTAAATAGCCATTGCTGGTTCCTTCTTGCCTCCTGTATCTTCCCCTGTAGTATTCCGTGTCTTCTTTTTTTTTCCTTTTTTTTTCTTTTTTTAAAATGTTGGTTGTCTGTCCCCTCCAAGTAACCATTAGCTAAACCTTGTACCACAGTAGAATGCTTCAGTAGAATCCAACAGTGGTAGGGGTTTCCAGAATCTTCAGGATCTGGTTGGGTTGAATCCAGAAGCCAGAACTGCTACTGCTACCTCTATGACAGGCACAATTTAAGCTTTGTTGGAGGTTTACACTTATCCAAGGTCAGGCTGATACAGCCAAAAATGTTAGGAGACGAGGCATTGGCAGTGTCACCCAGGAATCTCCACTGCGCAAATGATCCAGAAGGCAGATAGGACCAAATGAATTGGGAGGAGAAATACTTCAAGGTTGATAGACTCCCTATCTGGTGATGCTTAACCCTGAAAATTCAACTCAGCAGGGAAAAAACAACTTTAGAGAAACTGGGAGTCAGTTTTTCTTGGCACAAGGATCATCTGCAATAAGTTGTTTGAACCTGTTTTCTCTAGTTTTATTGTTTGTTTGTTTGTTTTTAGTTTACTTATTTCCTTTACATACTAGAAATTCTTAAAGCTGTATGTAAAGCAACACGAGTTTTACAGTTTTTAGGCTTGGCATTGTTGTTTTCCATGCTGGCTATCTTCCATCTCTACATGAAAACAAAAATATTGCACATTTACTCACAATGACTATTTTTTTAAATTTATGTAAAGAATATTGTACAAAAGAGTTGATGGTAACTAAAAACTATCTTCTTCACAGATAGACAATAACTCTGAAAAATGAAGATTAAATAGAACATCCTACTTACAGTTTGTAGGATCTACATTAGAAGAATACTCACATGTAACATATTTTCTACTAATTACATGAAAATTTCACAGTTGTTTTTTGACAGGAAAATGCCGTAGCTAGATAACTGGTTGTAAAAAGAGTACAAAAGTTCAATTGTTTCCTTTTCTGACGGACACATTTATTTTTTCTTCCTGTATTTTTTTCTCTTCTCTGTGAACTCTCCATTCTTTTTTATTGATCTATTTGTGTATTCTTTCCCCAATATCACACTGTCTTGATTTCTGTAGCTTTATAGTATGACTTAAAATCAGGTAGTGTTGGTGCTCTGACTTTGTTCTCTTCCTCCAATATTGTGTTGCCTCTCCATATAAACTTCAGAATCAATTAATTGATATCCATTAAGTAACTTGCTGAGATTTTGATTGAGATTGTGAGGAATCCATAAATCAAGTGGGGAAGAACTGAAATTTTGACAATATTGCATCCTCCCATTATGAGCATGAAATATCTCTTCATTTATTTAGCTCTTTGATTTCCTTCATTAAAGCTTCATAATTTTCCTGATCTAAAGTGTGTACATATATTATGGATATTTTTTGACATCCCTAAGGATTTCATTTTGGGGGTTATTGATTTAAATGGTATTTATTTTAATTTCTAATTCCACACATTCATTGCTGATATGAATTTGACTTCTAACCCCCTCCTTAAATATATGAAATTATAAATTATTTAATACATTATTTTTATTTTAAATTAGTGAATTTAATAACTCCTGATGAAGAAGATATGTATGTTTATTATTGTTGTTTGTTTCAATTTCCTTCTTTTCTCTCCCTATCATGGATCATATCAAAGACAATAGCTGCCCCTTAGACTACAGCTAATTGTCTTATGTTCACAGCTGGTGCCTACGTCAGAGAGGAAGCCTAGCTCTTCTGAGAGTGCACACTGTGTGTGAAGGTCTGAACGGGGGACCTATTAAAATTCACATTAATATAAGATGAGTGCTACTATGCTGTTAGCACAGATGAGACAGCTGAATCTCACAGAGGTTCTCACCTCTCACAGAGGCATGACGTGGTCTGGGTCACATTAACAGAACATTCTGGCTCTAGACCTTTCCTAAACATTCCTACAACTCACAGCCCACATGATAACAGCATGCAGTAATACACGAACAGATACCAAAAGCTTAACAGAAAGTTACAGGTATTGTACAACTACAGAAATGTGGACAGGTTCAGTTTCTGAGTATCTGCAGGGACATGATTTAATAGAAAACGGTTTTTGATAGTCTGTTTGCAAACTCCATTCATCTCTTCATCTTCTCTGAGCTAAACTGATCCAGCAAAAAAAAAAAAAAAAAATTAAGTCCTGGGGCAGCCTGGGTGGCTCAGCGGTTCAGCACCACCTTCGGCCCAGGGTGTGATACTGGAGACCCAGGATGGAGTCCCTCATCAGGCTCCCTGTGTGAAGCCTGCTCCTCTCTCTGCCTGTGTCTTGCCTCTCTCTCTGTGCCTCTCATGAATAAATAAATGGAATCTTTAAAAAAATCAAGTTCTGAAGTCTCTAAGCACCTTAAAAACTTTGCCAAAAAAAAAGGGGGGTCTGTTATATTTTCCCAGTTCTCTCCTGTCAGCTCTCAGAATATGACCACAACACAGAATAATTCAGAGAGCAATTAGTTTAGGGAATTCAACATGGTATTGCTTTCCCCAAACTGCTCTGAAGTTGAGACAATTTTAATGAGTTTTCAAAGACAGAACAACTTATTTTTGGCAACAATACATCTTACCTATTGGGACATTGAGAAATTATGTAAATTCTGAAATATGCAATGGTTATGTCTTAAATGTTCTATAAAATTTGTATGTGAGGATACTTTTGTTGTGTTCTCCTCTCACGTTTGCCTTCTCTTCTTATTAGTGTCCTTGGCAAATTAGACCAATGAAATGGTAAATGTAAGTTTTGTTTTTACATTATTTTTTTTTTAATTTCAGATGAAGTATTTCTATTCCAGTGGGTTAAAATGCACACACATACACACATCTGTGTATTCTCATACTTGTCTTAAACACTCACTCTGTATCTTTAGGTAAATGAAACTACTTTTGCAACTTTTCTTCTCACTCTACATATACTTTTCCCAAACCCTCCTTCCTATCCATAGCTTCAATTATCATCTGAAATTTAGATTCTAAATACCATTCTTGCCAATTCTGTATCACCAGCCCAGAGCTCAAAAGATGATACATTATCCAATGTGATCTCCTTTTATTTTCCTTGGCTTTCTTTTTAAATTTCTGTTTGGCTATATTTATTGTCTTTGTCTTCCTCCTCTCAGAAGATGCACCACTGTACCGTTCCTGGATATTCCCTATACATTTCAGTTGACCCCTTGTTATTCTCATCTGTGGGAACTTGTTAGCCTCTGCACGATTTCTTTACTAGCTTAGCATTCACTCTATTGTCTCTGGTTGCCTTACCTTTTAAAACTCAGAGTTTTCTTTTTAGAGGTCAATAGGATAATGGTCATTAAATTCAGAAGAAAATGATCTTAAACCATATTTTTATACTCAACAGGACTGTCTTTAAATATGGGTGCAAACTTTTCAGATATGCAAACTCAGAAATTATACCATCCACATAGACCTAGAAACCTTTCTAAATAGAGTACTTGCACCAGGGAATGTCAGCAAAATAAAAAAGAATGCCCAACATTGAAGCCATAGACTACAAGTAAAATTGATGAATGAGTACTAATAAAATTTATAATTACAATAAAATACTTATTACTGTTACTATTGTGTAATTTTCTTTCAAATGGAAATTCCTAAAACAGAAAAGGCATAAAATGGAAAATACGTATTAACAAAATCAAAAAACTAAAAGAAGGCACGGACGACAGGCAAGTTGGAGAAAAAAGTCTTATGTTCTTGGAAGGAAAGCTTTGTTTGCTGACTAGGATACAGCCTTAAACTTTCAGTATATTTTCCAAACCACTAAAGGGAAAAGAGCAACAATTTTTAAAAGTAGGAGAAAAACAACAAGAGAAAATAGTAAAATAAAAATCAAACAACGAGAAAATAGAAAGAGAGAACATTGACTGTAAGACCACACATAAAATAAACTTGTCAGTGCCCAAGTGTAATGTCAGAAAGGAGACAAACCTATCAAGGACTAAGATGAATGTGAATATTTAAAACTTCTCCCACAACCGCATGTAAGGCATGCAGAACAGGAGCAGTGTGAGCCCCTCCCCTAGGTCTCACCTCCCACGGGCGAATTTTCTAGTGGGACACCAGCTGTGCAGTGTGCACAAAGGTGGCTGTTGGCAGGCTTGGGGTAAGTAGCTGGAGCCTGGATTTCCAGGCTTGTAGCGTCTACACACATGCATGCCAGGCTTATCACTGTGAAAGATGAAGGAGCCTCTGGTAGAAAAAGAAACACAGATTCCAGGCAAAGAACATGTTATTTACCTGAGTTGGAGTTCTAAATGACCTCGAAATCCAGGTCATTTGTAGGTACCTTTTTCAGGGAGGAGTTAAGCGGTATTTTATTTCACAGCTTGTTACTTTGATGTGTAACTTTAAATATTTAGACATGCGCTAGCTAGGCTTCCCTTTATACTTTTACTCAAAGCCCTACTGGGCTACCCCCTGGAAGATTTCCCTCTGCAGGATCATGAGCCTGCACAGCTAAGAGCTAAAAAAGTCAGCTCTTGAAAAGCATTTTTCCAATTTGCAGCTGTCCTTTCTCACACCTTTGGATTCATTTTTGTTTGAAACAGCGCATCCAGAGACAGACTGTGAACCCAGCCCAAGAGATACTCTTGTCCTTCTCTTCTCTGCTGCTTAATAGCCTCACTTTGCTGTGATCCCTCTCACCTCCAAGGAGAAAGTTAAGACCTTGAGTTGAGGTTTTCAAAGGCAGGAACTTACATCATCTTATTCCGTCCTCGCAGCAGTCCTGGGAGGAAGGCAGCTGGGCATCCTGGCTTCTAGGAGCCAGAGGGTGGAGTTGTGTAATGGGTGGGGCTGGGACCCAAGTCTACAATGTGGATATGTAAATGGATAATTTGTACTTGGTTTAAAAGGTTTTCCAGACTGATTTTAGCTGTGAAATCAGTAGGGCAAAAAGTCCCCTCCCTCTGTAGTTGTGTGCTTGGGCTCCTTTGAAACCGAGGGAAAACAAATGAAAAACAGATCTTGGTGTTTCCTGATCCAAATGGGAAGCCTGCCCTGTGCGGCTGAGAGGGATCCCAAAGGCCTGTGCCCATAGGAGCTCAGACCTCCCTCTGACCGCCTGCTCCTTCTTGCCCCTGGGGCCCCCTATAGTTGCCCTTTCCTACAGCCGCTCAGGAGCACTCCCTGTGGAGCCTTAAGTCCTTTCAATTAAACAACCAAGTAGAAACTGGTGCAAGTGCAAAGCAAATAAAATCTGTAAAATGGCATTCTATTTATTGAGGGTATATTTAAAGGAATGTAATCCTACCTATTTTACAGATAGAGAAACTAAACCAGAGACGTTACATGGTTTGTTCACTAGCCCACAGCAAATTCTAAATTATTGTATTAGTTTTAAAAAGTGCAGAAGGGAGTGGTCACTGAGTTAAGAATGGTTCAAGTTAGGTTTTCCCTTCATCTCTGTTATAAGCAAGCTATGCCACCAGAAATAAACTGCTGAATCATCATATTCTTAATATGGTAAATTGAAGTAATAATATAGCCTGTCTGCCTTAGTGTGATCCAGCAAAAATAGAAACATTTCACAATAGACAGGCAATGTCTCTCTTTCAAGGTGACAGATGGTAGAAAATGTCCAAATCAATTGACTTTACAGAATAAAGTACATAGCTCTAATGAAAACCATGTGTACACACACACGCGCACATACGCATGTGAGAGAAAGAGAGACAGAGAGAGAAAGAGATTGAGATTTGGGAGTAGAATTTGTAACCACCAAAGAGGAAGTAAAATAATTTTATGATGAGAAGAAAAGGTATTTCACCACAAACTTAAGCAATATGTATTGATAACTTTGATTATTTGAAAAAATTGAGTGGAAGGAAGTGATAGGTCAAGGAATGAGGATAAACAAGAAGACTAAATTGAAAAAATAAAAATAAACTGAAGAATTGGGGGAGAGGAAATTTAAGAAAGAAACAACTAAAAGGGCAAGTAGCATGGTGTCAAAAGAAGTAGTATAATTTGAGGAGGAAAAAACATGATTCGAAAGCAATTATTATCATAGAAATGAGAACCATTAAGCTATTGAAAATAGCTTAGTGGTTTAATGATTCCAGACTAAATGATATGGTTTTCAATAATATAAAAGATACAAGTGAACTGAACAACACAAATGAAAAACACTAGCGAACAATAAAAAGGACATTTAATATATATTGTACATACATATGCAAATGAATATATAGATTAAAAGACAATAAAAACCATTCTGCTCATTCTCATGAATGAGCCCCAAAGAAAATAATCTCTTTTACAGAATTCTTGTTTTTAAAAAGTCTAAAATATAGAAGAAGCAGGAGCATAGCGCTGACAGCTAGTGAAAAAAGTCAATCATTCACTGCAAATAGAGATTTGAGAAGAAAATTTTCTAGGTGGAAGATATAAAAAGTTTTTGATCAAACTCACCATATTCTCCTTTTAAAATTATTTAAATGGCACCCAATGTTAAGTAAGTACAAAGAATTGATACTAATTTTATTCATAGGTTAATAGTAAAAGAGAGATTAGCACACAGGAGGTTACTAAGTGTTGAAGTGAGATTTAATGTCACTAGAATAAAAAAAATTAGCCAAGACCTAGAGCTGGAATCATCACTGTGTTATAATTAATTGTCTACTCTTTGGGGCAACCAATAAATATGTGTGCAAAATTATTTTATAATGAGTTAAATTAAAATAAATTAAATTGACTTAAATACACATGCAGTTTCTAGTAAACTAGTGGAGAAGGCAAACTATTATATATTTATGATATTTTTGTTTTTATTATAACTCTTATTACAAAGAACATTTGAAAAATGGCATTTGCCTATATGCCTATAGCCTTAGGATAAAATACAAGGAATTATACGCGTGTTTGAAGTTATAGGGGACATGTAAACTAGAATAAACAGTGATTAAAAAAATAGTTCAAAAGACAATTGTTGTCCTGCTCAATATAGGAACATAGAGAAATCTAAATTGAACATAGCTTTACATTTCTTTCAGAGAAGGATTAAACTCATTTAACAAATTGGCGTCAGGTCCTATGCCACTCAGGTTTTGTGCTTACTCTGCTTTTATGTGGGAAGTCCAAATTTGAAAATTCTTACTTGATTTTATGACATTCTGTTACACTCTTACTGATTTAGTCATTTTGCCTTATAATGCCTTACAACTGGCTATTGCATCCCTTGGGGAAATGTAAAATTTAAAGAGACATTAAATTCAGGTAACATCACTCACTGCCTATCAGAGACACGACCGGGAAATACTGTTACACAGCATGTCATTTGATGACATTTGTGATTAAGATGAAAAATATTTGTCAAGTGCTAAAGAGCTGGTCATGTGCGTGTATTCCCAAATTTTTAGAGAGTGGAAGGATAGTTGAAACAAAGTGGTAAAATAAAGTGGTAAGAGATAGCAACTTAAACTTGCCCGTGCTTCAGATGCTGACAAGAGAACTCTTCCAACTTTATTTTGTTTTCTTCCAACTTTAGAAGGTACTCTACACAGTATAAATTTATAACTGTACATAAGACCAGGATGTCCCACAGTAGATGATTTCAACTAAAATGGAACTAATTTATAAGTCTTGAGGGACGCCGGGGTGCCTCAGCGGCTGAGTGTCTGCCCTCGGCTCAGGGTGTGACCCCAGAATCCCGGGATCAAGTCCCACATCAGGCTCCCTGCATTGAGCCTGCTTTTCCCTCTCTCTCTCTCTCTCTCTCTTTCTCTCTCTCTCTCTCTCCGTGTCTCTCATAAATAAATAAATTTAAAAATCTTTAAAAAAATAAGTCTGGTAGTACTAATTTGAGATCTGGATATTATAGACAGGAGAGAATCAGAGGGAAATAAGGGCACTATTCTAAGAAAAAATTAAAATGTGAACACTTCTTTTGGTTTGTCTCTTTTGCATCACTATTATTTTATTTTGTTTTCAAAAGCTAATGTGATCATATTGTTCTACATCCCTTCCCAATTTCTCAGTCCTAGCTCATGTGATTTAAAATTACCTACTTCACCTTTTCTCCAAATTTGGAAACTACTTTTCTCAGAACAGCTCATCTCTATGTATAGCCAGGTTTAAGTTAATCTTACTAAACTAATGTAACATTTTTCAAACCTAACTGATGATAACAATTTTCATATTAAATATTAGAAGTTTTAGAAACTCCCAGGCCCACCCCAGACCAATTGATTGACCTGTTTGAATTAACTCATGCCAAGCAGCGCATGTACATATATACCATGTGTGTGCACATATGCATATATGTTATATGTACCACTAATATGTTACAGTTATGTTATATATACTATTAGTAATGTGAATTTATTTACCCTATGCTGATCTATTATTATGTATCACTGTACATATGAATACAATAACTATGGCAAGGTGTAAAATGCACCTATTAATTACGTGAAATACATTTTGATTGCTTCATCTTTTAGAAATATATTATAAACAACACAATTCAAAAAACACTGATGAACACCTTTATAGATAAATCTCTCTTTGCATTTGTGACTTTTGCTCTACCATAGTTTTCTACATTGGAGCAATAAGAAAAATACACTATTAAATATTTTCCCAAAAAGCCCTGACACTGCATCTGCCTTTCCAATCTAGGAAAGTGTATACTTTATACCAAAATGTTGTTGCTTTGTGGGGGGGATTTGCTGAAATATGGTATCGGTATAAAAGGCAAAGTTCTTGAAGGAGAGGGTAGAAAATAAAGCAGGACTGAAACCTTCTCCATTGAATGAAGAAAATTAGAGGAATTTGTAGTTTGTTCCCAATAGTTTGAGAAAGAGAGAGTGAGACAGGGAGAGAGAGAAGCTCAGGAGAAAGTGAGGACATGGACCGAAAATGGAAAGGGAATTTTCACTTGGCAGAGCAGAAGAGGGGAGAGATGAGGCACATGGTTAGGAGAGGGAGATCACGTAGGAACCTCAGTCAGTGGTGATGGAAGGGAGGCTATTCTATGCCAGGGTGTGTGTGTGTGTGTGTGTGTGAGAGAGAGAGAGAGAGAGAGAGAGAGAGAAATATTCTAATATCTTTCTGATTCTTAATAAATATGGGGTAAATTCAATGTTGGTTTTTTAATTGTTGTTTTTTGTTTTCTTTTTGTTCGTTTGTTTTTTGTAAAAACCTGTTGCTAAAATTTCCCAGGGCTTTAAAGTTTCTTGTAAAAGACTACATTTAATTGTTTCATAATACTCCTTTGTAGACTTTCCACAGTGTATTTATCCAATATGATATTGTTTGATCGCAGAAATACAATTTTAGGGACACCTGGGTGGCTCAGTGTTTGAGTGTCTGCCTTCAGCCCAGGTCGTGACCCTGGAGTCCCAGGATCAAGTCCCACATCGGGCTCCCTGCATGGAGCCTGCTTCTCCTCTATGTCTCTGCCTCTGTCTCTCCATGTGTCTCTCATGAATAAATAAATAAAATGTTTTTTAAAAAGAAATACAATTTTAATATTAAAAATTATGCCTTGATGAACATTTTCATAACTGAACATTGACTTGTATCTTGACCATTTCCAAAAATTGAAATTAACATATGTTAATTATAGTAGCATATGTTGCAACTTTTTTCCTTAACTGAAATTGGTCAATGAGATAAAGGATGTTTTAAAGATTCTTTAGTTTACACTTCCAAGCTCTCCCCTGGCTAGTAATGCTGTGTTATTTTATATTCCATCTAGGGTACATGGGTTTGTTTCTGTACTTACTCAAACTTTACTAGGTATAAGAAACTTTTCTCTTTTTTTCTTAAACTCAGCTAATTTGAGGTGAAAGAAAACATATCTTGATGTGAATTGGGGGTACATTCTTTTGAATACTTTTTGCACATTTATAGAACAGTTGTATCTCTGTATTCCATCTTTTACGAATTATCTACACACAGAAAACCTTTCACTCCTATTGGTGATGGTGTAGAAGCTTTTCCAATATTAAAATTATTAATAATTTATATGTCAAATATTCTGCAATGTCTCCCAGCATTATCATTATTCTTCTAATTTAAGTATGGACGTACATTGTCTTTTTTATGTTCATGTCATCATAGCTATTAATGTTTTTTATGTATATTTTCCCCTCTTCCTGTATCTTTAAAAAGATTGTTTATCCTTCTGTATAAGACATTTTATCCTCCTAATGATGCCTAAGGTTTTCTCCTACTGGTGTTATGATTTGAATTTTATTTTATTAATGTATCTTTAATATACCTAGGATTTATTTGGATAAAATGTTTGACAAGACAGTAACTAGCATTTTCCAAATTGCAAGTCAACTGCTCCAATAATGTTTACTGGAAAAGACCCTTCTTTCTCACTGGTTTTAAATACTCCTCATCATATATAAACTTTTCATATATAATATCAATATTTTACTATTCTTATACAACTATCAAGCATCTAAATTATTATAACTCTCTTTCATCCAACGATACTGGAAGGTAAACACAGTGGGAAAAACTTAGGAGTCATCCAAATAGAAGACAAATCAGTACTCTTAGAAAGTTTAGTATATAATTTTGAGGAGGAAGGAGTTTCTGGGATAAAGTGATATTTTGAAAAATTCAAGGGTGTATGCTAAATAAATCCAAAATGCCACTTTGGCATTTCTAGAGAGGATAATGTGGTTTATCTCCTCTAAGTAATTAATGTGTTGTGTCACATTAATAGATTTTCTAATATAATATTCCTCATGTTCCTGAAATGAATACATTTGGTCATTTTGGATTATTTAAAATAACATGTTACAGTAAATTAACTAATGTTCTCCTTAAGATTTCATAAGCAAAATTAGCATGTAGTTTTTTCATTGTCTACATTTTAGTAAGACAGTCATTCATACCATTCCATTAAAATAAATTTGGGATTTTTTGTTGTTGTTGTTTTTTCCATCCCCAGCATATGTAGCATCGAAACTAATATATTGACATTTTAAACTTCTTTGTATCCAACTACCTTTTTTAATATTCTCATTAACCTGCTGAGTTCCCCTTTAGAAATCTAAAATTTTAGAGGTATAAAATCGTATTTAATCTTTTATATAAAGATATATAAAATCGTTTATTTTAAATTCACTATGCCTTAGAGCAATAAACAAACAGCATATTTAAGATTAAGGTAATATAAGAGTAGTTCTCCTCACTTGATTTATGATTTTAAAGGGAATGCCTCTATTACCTTATTATTAACATAATATTATGTGTTTAAATAATATACTATTTACATGTTAATTAGTAATACATACTCATGTATTAAATTATTTTAATTAATTAAGGGCCATCTCTTTTTATCTGTATTTTACCACATATATTTAAAAGCACTGAAATACACCAACATCTATTGATGCTTCAATTTCTCCAGTGTGGTTTGAGCAGCTTCTCTGGAGCTACAATACCTAAGTTTAAGTTCCAGCTCCACGGTTGCCAAGTTGTGTGACTTTGGCCAGTTTGCTGAACTTCTTTTTTGTCTTAGTTTGCATACCTGCAAAGTAGAATAAAAATAAACCACTTACCTCACAGAATTGTTGTGAGATTTAAAATTCTCAATATATGTAAAGCACTTAATTAAAACTACACTTGTCACATAACAAGTGCTAAATGTGTTATTATGAGATGCAATGAAATGACTGATAATATCTTCTAATATTAGCTCCATTAATCCACTTGATCAGTATGTATTTGTCTAAATATGCATACATACAAAGCATACATACTGTGAATTTAAACTAATAGGTATTTTGGGATCCAGCATCCTTATATTAAAAGTACGGTTGGACAAAATATTTTCTTTGAGAGCTATGCCAAGTTTTGGCATGTTTACATCATTTTCATGTGTATTTTTTATGCTTTGGTCCAAATGTGTAGAACAAGATTTGTATTTGTTTTCTGTTACTGCGTTAAGAATTCACCACAAACTTGCTGGCTTGAACAACAAAAATGCACTATGTTACAGTTTTGTGATTCAGTAGTCTGACGTGGGTCACATTAAAATCAAGATGGCAGCAGGACTGATGTTGTTTTCTGGAGGATCAAGGGAAAAATCAGTTCTCTTCACGCTTCCACCTTCTAGAGGTCACCCATTCCTTGGCTAATGGTTCCCTTCATTCATCTCGGAAGAACTTCCGTCATCTCATCTCTTTCTCCGACTACAGTCAAGAAAGTTTCTCCATTTTAAGGACTCATTTGATTGGATTGGACTCACCCAAGATAATCCAGGATAGTCTCCCTAACTCAAGGTCTTCAAGCTAAATCATATCTGCAAGGTCCCTTTTGCCATGTAAGGTATCAGATTCTCAGGATTAGCGTCAATATCTTAGATTAGTTCTTGTTTATTGAATTTTATGTAGCAAACTTAATTTCCCATTTAAAAATCTCTCTTTTCCTTTTCCTTTTTCTTTTCTTTTTTTCCCCTCCACTGAATTTACTAATTTACTAATGCTTAGCTGTGTCTCCCATTCACACCATCTAAAATCTTTCAAAGATTTTTTTGTAACCATGTTTTGTAGTTGTTGGCAGTTATCAAGTACAGACTCTAGGATGATTTTACTATGAATTACCTGTTTCAGAGACATTTCAGGGGGCTCTTGTTCATTACTTCCTAGATGCAGATATTAAATTAGAAAAATCATTCCAGTGTGTTTTCTGATATTTTCCTTCTCCTCTGCAATTAAATTGTTTATAACGAAATAATCTTCCCTACTCAGGAACAGCGAAAATATCTCACACTTTCCTCTCTGCACCAGTTGCTTGGGCTGCCATTACAAAATTGCACCGGCTGGCTAGTTTATAAAACAACAATTTATTTCTCACAGTTCTTGATGCTCGGAAGTCCAACCTGAAGTCGTTGGCAAGATCCAGAGGCCTCTTTTCTTGACCTGTAGGTGGCTGCCATCTTTTTGGGCTCATATGACCTCTTCTAATTGTACTACAAGTGGAGAGAGAGATCTCTGGTGTCTCTTCCCCTTCTTAAAAAGACATCAGTTCTATCAGATTTGAGCTCTACTCTATAGTATTTATTGCTCCACCTTTAAAACGAGTCTAGATGGAGCACTCGGGTGGCTCAGTGGTTGAGCATCGACCTTTGCTCAGGGCGTGATTCCGGGGTTGATCCTGGGATCGAGTCCCACGTCTGGCTCCCTGCATGGAGTCTGCTTCTCCCTCTGCCTGTGTCTCTGCCTCTCTCTCTGGGTCTCTCATGAATAAATAAACAAAAACTAAAAACTTTTTAAAAATGAAACAAAATAAAATGAGTCTAGTGACTTTAAGTTTCTCAGAATATGCAACTTAGTGTTAAGATCCTTCTCCTAAAATCAGTTTTAGATCATGCCACTCGTTTTATTTCTTCCATCAATTCAATTTTATTCTTTTCTGGTTGCCATTCCTTGCATCATTCATTTATTTGAGATTTCTCTTTTGTTCCTTTTCTGTTATCTGAATTGTTTAACTCATTCAGGTTTATCTTTCTTCTTTTATGATATGAATAACTTCAGGCTCCAGATTCTCCACTATGAATGACTTTAGCTACCTCCACTGAGTATTTATAAATAGATTTGTGTGTGTGTGTGTGAATAGATTTTTAATTCATTCTAACTTTTGCCTATTTTCTTTTTTAGTCATCAGGTTCTTTAGGTATTTCTTTTAGATTCTTTTAACTTTTCTCTGAAGTATATGTCTTAGTTTATTTAACTGGGCTTAAAAAGTGTTAGATTTTTCTTTTTTTTTTTTAATCTCAGGAAGGAGAAATGCACAATCCTAGCAAAGACTGAGAATCCTGCGGGAATAGCATAATTGGAAAAGCACAAAATCAAAATCAGATATGGTAACCAGCTATCAGAATCTTAGAAATGTGAAAATGTAAAGTAAGCAGATGAAACTCAAAGGAAGGTTCAGGCCAGAAATATGTTTGAAAACTGTTGGTGTAGGGACTGGTTTGAACATAGAAATGAACACGATTCCTAGGGAGAAGATGAATCACATGAATGACCAGAGCATGAGTGGGCCTAGGACCAAAGGCTAAAGAGCAGCCCCCACATAGAAGTCAAGAAGTCTCAAGTGATAAAGTAGAAGCAGCTTAGTTGATAAAATGGAGAACCTTAGTTGTGAAGGAGACTAAATAAATGATTTGGTAGCTGGATGGAGATTTTTGGTCAATCTCTTTTTTTGTTTTGCTTTCTTTGTTTTTATGGGAGAGAATACTAATGCATGTTTGAAGGCTGATTAAAAAAAATCACCATCAACATCTTGAAAAAAGCGAATGACTGAAGATACAGAAAAGATGAAGGAAAAACAAAAAAGTAAAAATGCAAGGTGGCCTCAAATAAAAAACCTGACAACATCAGATGTTGTCAAGGAGATAAAACAACCACCAAATTTTTATTTAGTGAGGACGGAAGATCCACTGGCACAATAATTGCATGTAAAAAAAATCTATCCATTTCTTACATCAACCATACGCTTTATGACCCAGCAATTCTAGCTACAGATATTTGTCCAAAAGAAGTAAAAATCATGTCCATAAAAAGAAAGCCGATACTGGCTTTATTCATAAAGACTCAATAAAAAAATAAAAAACCTAATACCGCAAAACTAGAAATAACACAATTATCCATTAAGAGGAGTGTAAACAAACGGCAGTGTATTCAGAGAATATAGCTTTACTCAGCCATAAGGTACATATAACAACGGGTGAATCGCAAAAAAATTTCTATAGTGAAAACAGTCAGACACAAAGGAGTGTCTATTGTATGATTCCATTTTATAGGAAGTTTTAAAACAGGCAAAACTAGTTTTTGTTGTAAAAAAAAAAGTCGGAATAGTAGTTTCGTCTGTTGGGGGAGGAGGTAGGACATTGATGGGGAAGGAGATGAGGAAAAATTCTAGGGTGATAACAGTGTCTTATATCTTATGATAGAGGTTCGGGTTATACAAGTGTAATGCATTTTTTTGGAAACTCAACAAGTATATATTCCATTATGTATAAAATTTAGGTCAAGGGATGCCTGGGGGGCTCATCAGTTAAGCATCTGGGTTCGGCCCAAGGCGTGATCCTGGGGTCCGGGGATCGGGCTCCCTGCATGGAGCCTGCTTCTCCCTCTGCCTATGTCTCTGCCTCTCTCTCACTCTGTCTCTCATGAATAAATAAATAAAAATACAATCTTTAAAAAATTTGAAAATAAAAAAAATAAAATGGAGGTCAAGAGAAAAAAATGACAAAAATAAGTATTAGGTTCTAGTTAATGACAAGCATGCTCAAGTATTTAGGGGAACTATAATTTACTTGGAAATGCATTCAAAAATTACCAGATGGATTGATGATATTTGGTTAGGATGCTTGATGAAATGAGTGTAGTAAAATATCAAGGGGAGAGTCTAGGTTAGCAGCTACCGGGATATTCACTTTCTGTGTGCTTGAAAGTTTTATAGCCAAATGCTGGGGAAAGAGAAGCAAGGAGAAGGTGTCTGGAACTAAGTGACTGGATTTCCCTTTGAAGGGAGGAATGCCACTGCAAGAATTTGGAGGGGAAAAGGCAGTCAGAGAAGCGCTGCTCCTGGAATAAAACATCCTTGACAGAAAGAGAAGAAATGAACGTAATTAAGTCATTTTGGTGTGATAAAAGTCCTCAGAAATGTCAGCTTATAGAATTACAAGAAGTGTCTGGACATCTTTGGGGGCCCAACTGCTCAACGGTGAGGAGGTTTGTTAAGGGCACAGTCAACATATTTGTACTTTTCTCCATACACTTGGCACACGGTGGCCAATCATTGACATTTCAATTAATCAAATGTCCCTCATCCTCCACCATCATCTTGAACCGTGGGAAAGGACAAGAAGCCTCGTCCTCTGACTGCATGAAGCATCTTCTCTCCCGTGTCTTAAGTCCATTTAAAATCTATTCTTCACTATGTAACTTAGGAATCTGCTTTCTTGCTCTCAAATCCTTGGAGTCCAAGGCACCTTTGGTGCATTTCTGCAACTCCCTCTGACAGCTGATGTAAGCTGGCAGAGGACGAAAGATTTTGCAAGCGTGGCGGGAGGGCTGAGCTCACACACAACAGTCACGCTGCCCTCGGATACGCTCGGGTCACTCGGGGCTGTGCCAGGCCAAACCAGCTCAGCCTCTCCCTGCACCTCGCCCAGGACTCGAAGGCTCCCTGGAGGGCATGCCCTCGATCACTGGCTCTCGTGTTTGTATTTTCTGCAGCAAGCAAGGATAAAAGAAAAACGAAAGGGAGGGTCACCTCTAATGGAGAGACGCTGGAGGGGACTGACCCCAAATGTGCCATTATGCACAACAGGGAAACCCTGAGCGTCTTTTGCAGCAAAGGGAAGCAGCGCGCACATTTCCCCCAATCCAGCCTGCAGTGTGGAGATGGGACCTGAAAGCAAGAGCAAACAATTCTTTTAGTTTTCTTTCTCTAGTGACCAAAAGATTCAGCAAAATCCCACCAACCAGGTTGAGGAGCGGAGAAAGTAAAAGCCAAATGAGTCTTAAAAGTAGCATGTACATTCAAAATTTAAATTTCTTGCCAGTTCAGCAGTGTAAGATGTCATGGGTAACATAGGGAATACTTATTTAAATTTTTCATATGCTCCCAGAATGAATCAAGATTAGAATGAGGAGGTGCACATAATGGCGCAAAAGGAGCGAAATCTCAAGCTTTCCTCCCGGTGAAAGATTAGTCTTTGAGGTCCCTCCTGTCTAAAAAAGCAAAAACAGCAACCGCTATTTGCTGGCTTTACGAACAAGCTTGTCAGAGATAGTTCTCTAGACATTTCTACTCTGTTAGGTAACTAGTGAACACTGGTTGAAAAACCACCCCTGTCTTTAATCCTCATAAAAACAAAACAAAACAAAACAAAAAACGACCCACCGCTTTGCAACAGCACATACATTTGATCTGAGCAGCTGATCAGACCCGGATAGATTCACATGCTCTGGTTGAAGTAGCCTGACACAAACAGACATTTTAAGATGTGTTTGGGTTTTTTAGTGTACCTCGTAATAGAGAGTTTTTTTTTGGGGGGGGGGGATGGTTAGTGCCGGGTACAGGGTAGGTTAGGGTGCGCTTTTATGAACAGAATGTACACACACACACAAACCCCCAAATACCTGGAGACAATGTCTTTATTTCAAATTGCAACTTCGCCTTGCACACTGCAGTCGGTCCTGGTAGTAGGCACCGTGACATACAGCCGGGGAAGGGACATAACCTAGATAAAGCAAACAAAAATTGAACAAAACACGGGAAGATGACATTTATAACGCCGCTGACAAAGGCAGTCACTTCACTTTAAATAACGTGGCAGGTTGCAAAACTATAGTAATTACTAGAATTTCATTTTCATTAACTAATAAACCAAGGAAAACAATTTAAGTATCTGAATGTCATTTTTCAAATGAAAATAAACTGTAAATATTTGACTAACATCACAGCAGGGATAATATACCTAAGGAAATCCATTGAAATATGCGAGCGGGTTCATCCTCTTCTATCACATTAAAACCGCAATTGACTGTAAACCTCCTACCACTCTCCACTGAGACTTTAATTGTAAAGATTCCTGTTACATATCATATTAGAATTTAGTTAAAATTGTAGAACACATTATTTCCAATGAGACGGCCAACCATCACTCACAAAGATTTTTAAAAAGGTGATTAATAATTCATCTCAGATAAGGAAAAGATCTATATTTATACCATCTTCTCAGCCACCATAAACTACCTGACAATTGTTCAGTAATGATGCCCAGTAAATTCTTTAAAATGGTAATTTGTCATTCTGTCACTTCATTTGTGACCTAAAATTCCTCACTTGAGGCATCATCAAATACATTAATCACTTTCCAGGATCCATTTCTCTGTTCCGCGCGTTATTATGCGCGGCTCTCCCGTGTTTCTCTTCATTTACATAGATTTAATGGCCGAGCCGTGGCTCGCGATGGCACAGAACGCACACATCTCATTACAGGTGAAATATTCTAACTGCCACTATCACTGGGAAAGAAAATAACTCTCCCAATTTAATTTTCCTGATGTAACAAAACCATGATTCTTCACTATGAAATGTTGATGCCATCCATCAGTCACAATCAATAAAATCATCCTGGAAGTAGCCTCCGCCCGCGCCGCTCCTCCGCGCCGCAGTATTTGAGGAAGGTAATTAAGCTCATCATAGCTAATGAATGTAAATGAAGTCGAGATCCGCGCCGCCCCCGCGGCTGGACCCCAACTGCCCCCCGCACCCGTCCGCGCGCCCCAGGCGGGTCGGCGGGCACCGGGCGTCGGGCGTCGGGCACCAGATGTCGGGCGTCGGGTGTCGGGCACCGGGCACCGGGCGTCGGGCGTCGGGCACCGGGCGTCGGGCACCAGGTGTCGGGCGTCGGGTGTCGGGCACCGGGCGTCGGGCGTCGGGCACCGGGCGTCGGGCGTCGGGCACCGGGGGTCGGGCGTCGGGCACTGGGTGTCGGGCGTTGGGCGTCGGGTGTCGGGTGTCGGGCACCGGACGTCGGGCATCAGGCGTCGGGCACCGGGCGTCGGGCATTGGGCACCAGGCGTCGGGCACCGGGCGTCGGGCACCGGGGGTCGGGCACCGGGGGTCGGGCACCGGGCGTCGGGCGTCGGGCACTGGGTGTCGGGCGTCGGGCACCGGGCGTCGGGCCCGGGCGTCGGGCATTGGGCTCCGGGCGTCGGGCACCGGGCGTTGGGCATTTGGCGTCGGGCACCGGGCGTCGGGCGTCGGGCACCGGCCAGGCTCCCCGAGCAGTTGCCACCCAAGCGCACGGCCAAGCGCAGCCTTGCCGCCCCGTGCCGTGTGTGGCGGGGGCTGCTGCCAGGGGATGGGGGGAGGGGGCAGGGGCCAGGGGGCCGGAGGTGGGGGCTACCTCGAGGGGCGAGGGGTCGGGATTGTCTCGGGGAGCTGGGGGTGGCGGGGTATGGGGAGCAGGGACCAGGGGCCGGGGGTGGGGGCTACCTGGAGGGGCGAGGGGCCGGGATTGTCTCGGGGAGCTGGGGGTGGCGGGGGATGGGGAGCAGGGACCAGGGGGCGGGGGGGCGGGGCTGCCTCGGGGGCCGCGGGGCCGCGGGGTCCGGGTCAGCCGCGTGGGGAGCGGCGGAGAAGATGCGGCGGCCGGGGCGGAGGGGCTGGGCACGGGGCGCGGTCTCCTCCCGCGGCGCAGGGGCGGTCCCGCAGGAAGCAGCGCACAGCAGCCGCGGCCTGGGCCTCGAGGCTCCCGGGAGCCGCTCGCGGGTCACGGTGGCGCCTGCGGAGCGGCCCAAGCAGGACGGGGCCACTCGGCCGCCCGGAGACGTCCCCACCCCCACCCAACTGCCCCACCTCCCTTCCTCGCCCAGCGGCCAACCACCGTTTCTCAGGGGCCCTGATTTAAGGGAAAACCCCCAAGAAAGACTGCGTGCGCCTGTGCATGTTCTAAACAGAGCAGCGCTCCCGCTCGCCTGGAGCCTCGGGTCTCCGGCACAGCCCCTCGGCCCGCGGGCAAGGGCGGCTCCCCCACCCCTCCATCCCCCTCCCTCTCCCCCTCTCCCCCTCTCACTCCCCTCCCCTTCTGTCTCTCCCCCCTCCATCCCCCTCCCTCTCTCCCATCCCTCCCTTCTTCTCCTTCACTCCCCCTCCCCCTCTCCCCCTCTCACTCCTCCTCCCCTCCCTCTCACCCCATCCCTCTCCCCCTCCACCCCCTCCCTCTCTCCCCTCACCCTCCCTTCTTCTCCTTCTCTCCTCCCCTCCCTCTCACCCCATCCCTCTCCCCCTCCACCCCCTCCCTCTCTCCCCTCACCCTCCCTTCTTCTCCTTCTCTCCTCTACCCCCTCTCTCCCCATCCCTCTCCCTCCCCTTCCCTCCCTCCCTCTCCCCCTCCATCCTCCTCCCTCTCTCCTCTCCCCCTCCCTCTCCTCCCCCCTCCCCCCCAGCCTGGGGGAGCCTGGGTGCACCTGACTGCCGAGAGAAGGAGGGGGCAGCTGGCGCCCAAGGCCAGCACCGTCGCTGTCCCAAGGGGCCGCAGGCCAGGCGGCCGACTCTGCAGGCCGACCCAGCAGGGACCGAGTGACGGGGATGCGGAGGAGGCCACCTGCCACCAACAAAGCAGGTGCAGGGGCCAGGAGACCGGGGTGGGAGCGGTGGAC